>NW_027436078.1:0-219901 GCF_964199755.1 Larus michahellis
TGTGGGCACAACAAAACGAGAATAAACGGCAAACTGTTGATGTTGAAGCATGCATTTCACGAGATCAACAAGGATTCATTTGTGAGAGTAATACTCTCAAGGCACAAGACATTTGTCTTGACACCAACCAGAATGTTTGTCATTTTGAGATACAACCTGATGAAACCCCAGAAACTGTGCTTGTATATATTGGGAAAGGGTGTGTTTGCATGAGGTCTCCCTGTACTTTTGTATTCGTAGATGACATAGCAGTAGATATAAGTAATAACTCAAATCTTTGTGTTTGTAACTTTACTAACATCATTGGATGTGACTTCAGTTATTCAGCTCCTGTTACGTCTTTTCAATTGCTACAATCTAATTACACATTGATTCGAGATTTGCTGCCTACCCCTATCGGAATGAATCTCTCACTAGTGAGGAAGTTGCTACAACACGATGAATTGAAGCGATTGTTGAAAGAGGCCCAAGAAAATGGACAAAGAACTCTGATTACTGTCCATCATGATGTTGAAGAAATACACCATGTACTGGAAAGGGTCAAGAGAGACGGTGGACATGAATGGTGGGACACCCTCTTTGGATGGTCACCGACAGCTACAGGACTTTTTAACAAGATGCTCCATCCTGTTGTTGTTCTACTAGTACTCACTGTATTGTGCTTTGCTTTGACAATTGTTTTGCATGTTAGACTTTGGATTATGATGAAACGCTTAACTCCCTTAATCACCCCGCAAGAAGTATTTGCACTTGATATCCCTCGCCATAAGAGGACGTGTGATATTCCCCATCAGTATTGATTATCGTGGAGCTTGAGTGACCGTAGTCACGGGGTGGATTATGTGGAATAATTACTAAATTGGCCAAGAATACAAAAATACAGCATTGTTCACACATTAAGGAAAGTCATAAAATCAAGAGGCTTCTGAGGTAGAATACAGCCACAGCTAGCACACGAAGAATGCAACATCTGTGATTCCCTGCGCGAGGTTGTTTGCGAAACTACACGAGGGATGGAACGGAACACGCTTGTTCCGTGGCCTTCCCTTGTGACGAATAGCAGATATGGGGACGAGATGGTACTACGGAACTGATAAGCGGCCTACACGCTACCCGAGCCAACCTTTCGTCAAATGTTGATGAAATGCTGTCCTTTTGTGCGAACTTTGCTCACCACAATGTACCAAAACACACCTCCATCCCGGAGGCTATCCGCCCCCGAGGTGTGAACACTCCTCCTTGAATACATTAATCATAATAAAAGTATGTATGACTAAAGTCACTCAAACTCCACTTTGAAGATAAAAAAATAATATAAAAATAGCCCAAGAGAGAGGGGATGTCAGGGAAGACACCATCGCGAAGAATTCCACCGCTGATTTCCGGGATCAGTCGACGGGCTGAGCCTTTCTTCCCCCCCATAGGGACGCCTTTGGGTAAGACTTCGATTACACCGAGCGCTTTCTCGGGGACTTAGAAATTTCTCTAGAGAATCTCTACCCTACGTTTATAGCCAGGCTGTATCGTTTATAATTTTGTCGCGCGTTTGTATACTTAGCAATATCTTTACTTGCACGTGCTTTGCAGACAGTGTATTGATCACCGGCAATCCTAAAGAACCTGTATATCTGTTGTTTAAATAAACTGCACTGTTTAAGTAGCTAGTCGTTCCGCTTTCTCACTGAACGCGACCAAAACTACAGAGAGGCCGTGCTAGTTCAGGAGCACGACTAGACTGAAGGTGCAGTCCACTATTAGTGTATCCAAATCGTAGTAGTTTAATACATATTAAACGCGATTGGACTGATAGTGCTGAATTGGGCATCACTCAGAATTTAAACCTAGCCGCACCTAGCCTCCCACCTCGGTGAGGAGTGTTAGAACGCAAGGGGGTTTATCTTCTGCCAAAACCGCTTGGCCCCGTTTCACGCAACAGAATTTGGCGTAGTCGGCAGGATTGCCATGGATAAACTGCTGCAAAAATATGATTGTGCCCCTTCCCAGGCTGGGAAGGAGTGGGCCCAAAAATTTTGGAAGGATGAAGAGAAAGTGGTGGAACGTATTGAAGAGTGTCGGGTTTCACAGAAGCTCAGAGCGGGGAAAGGCAAGGGTGTGATTTGTGCTGCGTTAGGCGCCTGTTTATCTTGTGCACAACAAGAAGCTAGAGAAACCCCTGCTCCTAATCTGATTTCAGCTGTAGAATATGCAACCCTGAAATCGGAGAATGAGGTGCTGAAGTCATCATTAGCCTTGCAAAAGGAGACAGGAGAAAAATTAAGAACTCACGTCGATAAGCTTGTGAGTGAGAATGAACGTTTAGGAAACCAGAATGCTCAACTTAAAATATTATTAGAAAGGGTGACTGGGCTCTTAGATAAAATGCAGCCCTCGACCCAGGTCCAACAGATTCGTAAGTTAATGTGTTATCCAAATTCCGGAACCCAGACCGGAGATTTTTTGTCTAATAGTGAGGATGACGAAGAAGATGAGGAGGAAAGGACTTTTACTTTGAAATCCCAAGTTTTTCCTTTACGTCCTCTGGTTAAAACTGAAGCTGCGGTTGATGACGATGATGAAATTCACACCACTGTGCGTACCGTTCCACGGACACCAACCGAGTTAACAAAAATAAGGGAGAAATATTCGAGGCGACCAGAAGAGTCAGCTGTTGAGTACGTGTGGCGAGTTTCTTCTGAAGGGGGGGACAGAATTATGCTGAGTGAGGAAGAAGCAGGAGACTCTTGGGGACCAGGAGTGTTTTTAACCACTATGCCTGGGGATCATAATTATTCCCTAACTGCTCGAGCAGCCTATTGGGCAGGGGGTATGGATCCGCGAGAGAGGGGGGAGCCGTTAGAGATTAGAGCTACAGGCTACTCTGATCTGTTTGCGGCTGTACGGAAAGCAGCTTGTCTGCAAGCCATGTATGACAGAGAGGAATTTCGGAAATCCCCAATGTCAGCCCCTATCGACCCCGATCGATTAGCCCCTCTCATCCGTGGTCTTCCCGATTGCCTGAAACCGTTCCTTGTTCGTACTCAAGATCGTATACGAGAGGCTCGGGGTGCTCATAGGCGGGGCCGTCGTCACTACATGCCCACCTGGAATGAATATGTACAGGAAATAGATCAATATGGGCGCCGAATGGGCTGGGCCAGCCTAACTAGTGAGAAATCCTCCGAACACCCCCGAAAGGTTCGCCAAGTCCGAACTCACACTAAAAACCCTAAATCGGAGGAAAGGTTTAAGCCTGATAAGGACCGGAATGAGTTGTGGCGTAAAGCCCTACAATTAGGGGTGCCCCGACAATTCTTGCACGGTGTCCCTACGGGAGACCTCCGTACACTAGTCCAATCTCTAACTAGAAAGAATAATGTGGCTGGGGAGAAAAGTCTAACCAGAGAATCCCCAAGTCGTGAGAAAATTGTGCCTTCTGCACCGGAACGTAACTTGATTGATTTGACAGAGTCCCAGCCAAAAAACTCCTATCCCCGGGGAGGGCAGTGAGCCACCCTGTCCGGCAGGTACTAGCAATTCAATGGCTCTCTCATAAAGACTCCGAACCCGTTATTATCATTCCTGTTGGACCCCGGAAGATATTGGTAAATTTTATTATTGATACTGGAGCCCAAATGTCTGCAATCACTAACGAAACAGCACAACTTCTAGGTATAAATCCCACCCGACGCAGAGTCAACTTCACAGGAATTGATGGTGTGGTAAAAACATGCCCCACTGCAAAAATTAACCTCTGGTTGCCGGGAGAGCAGCGAATGACTAGGGCAGAAGTGTTAGTGGGTGCCTCACATTCTAACCTCCTAGGATTTGACGTGCTGCGTGGGCGAATGTGGAAATTCCCGGATGGAACTGCGTGGAGTTTTGCAGGACGCAAAAAAGGATTAGACACAGTTAAACTGGGCCTATTAGAAACATCTATACCTTTGCCTCCCTCTAAAATTACCAACGTCCGACAGTACCCACTGCCTGCAGCTGCACTTGCAGGAGCAGACGGGGTGGTATCAGATTTAGAAAAAAGAAACATCATTAAGAGGACTCACTCGCCTTATAATTCACCGGTGTGGCCAGTAAAGAAACCAACCGGGCAATGGCGTTTCACAGTAGATTACCGAAAGTTAAACGCCAACACTGCACCCCTGACCGCTGCGGTTCCGAGTATCGCGGAAATTGTGACAATGATAAAAGGAGCTGCCCATCCTTGGATGGCTGCCTTAGATGTAAAAGACATGTTTTTTATGATTCCCCTCCTTGAGCAAGACAAAGCGCAGTTTGCATTCACGTGGAAAGGAGTCCAATATACCTTTAACCGACTTCCACAAGGATACAAACATTCCCCCACCATTGCTCATAATGCTTTAGCTAAAGCGCTATCAGAGATTCCTGTTTCACAGGGATGTACAGTATACCAATATATTGACGACATCTTAATAGGGGGGGAGAGAGCCAAGAAAGTGTACAAGACATGATGCAAAACATCCGAAAAACATTATCAGATTTGGGATTGGAAATTCCAGACTCAAAATGTCAGGGACCTGCACAGGAAGTTAAATTCCTGGGGGTCTGGTGGATTAAGGGAGCTGCTTCTGTCCCTCAGGATACCCTGAAAAAAATAGAACATGGACAGAATCCTTCCAGCACGAAGGAGTTACAGCAAGTTCTGGGAACTTTAAGTTATTGGCGTAAACACATCCCTGGCTTTTCCATCATTGCTCGCCCCCTTTATTGTTTGCTCAAAAAAGGTAAATCCTGGGAGTGGACTGAACAACATACTAATGCACTGGAATTGCTAATAAAAGAGCTAAGGTTATTCCAACAACTTGGCCCCATACATCCAACTGACCCTGTCCATGTAGAATGGGGGTCCAGCGAACATGGTTCTCATTGTAACTTATGGCAAAAGGGACCAGCAGGACCGGAGAGACCATTAGAATTTAGCTCTCACTCCTTTAATGATACTGAGAGCAGATATTCAGACCTAGAGAAGGGTTTACTGTCCCTGGTGCGAGCATTGCAACGAGCAGAGCAGATAAGGAGAGAACAGAGCGTGATTGTTCGGGGCCCTTTTCGTCTCCTAGATGTGGTCCGTAAAGGGACAGCACCACCAGCCGGCATTGCCCAGAAACCCACAGTTCGAAAGTGGTATGCTTATTTAGAAGGCATTAATGATATCATGCCAATCTCTGAAGGTAGTATCAAAGTATCCAAGCTCCAGAAGGATATAGATGGTGCCCTATTGTTCCAATCCCCACCAAACAGACCATCTCCAATCCAAGAAGCACCTCCTCTGAAAGAAGGCAGTGATCTTACAGGAGTGTGGTTTACTGATGTGTCATCTCACCGTGAGAACAATAAGTGGAAATACAAGGCCGTAGCACTGGAAGTAGCAACGGGGGAAAGAGCAATTGAAACAGGAGAAGGTAGCGCACAAGTAGGGGAACTCAGAGCCGTCCTACTAGCTGCACAACGTGGGGCTACTTACATTTACACTGACTCATATGCTGTTTTTAAAGGAGCCACTGAATGGATTGGACACTGGGCAGCCAATGATTGGCAGGTGAATAGAGTCCCAATCTGGGAGACAGAGAGTTGGAAGCAACTGTTGGAAATGGGAGGACAGAGAACATTGCACATCGGTTGGGTAAAAGGCCATGATCGTTCGAACTCGATCACTGCTCAATTCAACCAACAGGTAGATAGCCTCACGCGGTTGCAGCAAATTGACATTGTAGATGATGGTCGGGAATGGGAACGCTTACTCGAATGGTTACATATTAAGCGTGGCCATACAGGCCGTGCTGATCTGTATCAGGAAGGTCTAGCCCGGGGGTGGCCTGTGTCGGTTAAGCTGTGTGAACAAGTAGTAACCGCCTGTTCACAATGTCGCCTACGACTCAATAAAGATCATCCGAGTAAGGCGCCTCCTTTACACATTCGGGACAAGAAAACATTGTGGCATTCATGGCAAATTGATTATATTGGGCCCTTGAGATCATCAGGTGAGAAAAGATACGTCCTAGTCGGAGTGGAGATTATCTCTGGCCTCGCTATGGCCACCAGCTTCAAATCAGCTACCGGGAACAACACAGTGAAAGGCCTAAAAGGGTGGTTCAGCACACTTCCCCTTCCTGAGGAAATCCAAAGTGATAACGGTTCACACTTTACCGCTACAGTGGTACAAGATTGGGCCAAAGAAGAAGGGATTCGATGGGTATTTCATACTCCCTATTATCCTCAGGCTAATGGCATTGTTGAACGCACCAATGGATTGGTTAAGCGTTTTGCAAAAACTCATGAACCTGGTTGGCATTTGCCATTGGATGATGCCATCTATCAATTAAATAACAGATGGAGTGGAGATGGCTGTCCTAAAATGAAAGCTTTCTGTGTATCTGCTGATATCATCACTCCAAAAGTTCCCAATGAACCACGAAAATACCTGGGACAATTTCACCCTGGGCAACCTGTGTTAGTGAAAATGCCTCAAATTGGCACAGTACCAATGGTGTTAGCTACTCCCAAAAACCCCCATGCACGGGAAGCCAAAGACTGTTCAGGGAAGATACACCGGATCAGCACCCGGTGGATCTCGCCCTCTTTTTAACCCCGTCGGTCAAATGAGACCGAGCAGATTTTCTTTTCCTTTGTGTCTTACAGGAACCTCGGAAGAACTGTACGTGGACAGACGCATTGGCCTACGCTAACCTCGAGTGTCTCCAGGGAATCCTGACATTGATCCTGGCAATAATATTATTTTTGTTATGTATGGCCATCTGGAGGCCTAAATTTTAGAATGACGAATTGGCAGATGGAATTGATGCTATTCAGTTTTATCTTTTTACTCCCTGTTGTTTGTAGTCAAAGAGACCCAGAATGGCCGTGGTCTCAAGCTTATGTAAAACACAATGCGATGGCAGGAACAGGAAAAGGAAAATTGAGCCTGGCCACTGTAGTCCTACATGAAAATGAGGTGTTTTCAAAACATGAGATAGATCAAAGCATAGATAAAGTCGAACCTGACTCAACTCCACAGACTAGTCTGGTTCCACTGCCACTATCTGAAACCCCCGATAATGACACCTTATTGAGCGGACTTAAGAATCTGCCCCTTGATGATGAGCTTTGGGATAATGCACTGTCACGATACACTGCAAGCACTGAGACACTAGAAAACATGAGGGATTTAAATCTCTCCACTCTGGTTATACAAGGAAGTGAAGTATATTCCAGAGATAAATGGAGTTGGAAAGACTCACTCCAAATGGCTAAGCTTGAAGCCGTCCCAGGAAAGAAAATACAAATTAGCTGCCGAGTAATCAATGGGTCTGCTCACCATAGACCAACTGTAATTGAAACCATCCATGTAGACTCTACTAAACCGGACAAATATAACACTGATTGATTGTTACAAAATTATAGAGCCAAACTCAGATTGCTGGCACAACTTCACCTTTATCAAACCTATCATAGTATATTGTATTTGGGGCTACAGGGGCACGGAATTGTTATTTGAATTTATGATTGACTCAAATACATCTGAACCTGTTGAAATGAACCCAAAACCTACACCCCCACAAACTTTCAAGGGTGTAGCTACTCAGCCCTCCATTAGTCTAACTCCTTACACCTTTAACATTGGCCCTTATGCCATTAAACACACAGGTCAACAACAAATACCGTTTAACCCAACATATTCCCTCAAACGAGTAGAATTGTCAATGCAGATTAATATCTCTGCGATCAAACCCACCTGCTCACCATTCCTGAGTACATCTTATGCAGGATGGTCAGCATGGTTAGGCCGGCGAACTGTTGACACCTCACAACGACTGAAGAGAGAGGTGACTGGTATCTTAGGAACAGGACTGGGAGTCTTAAATAGTACAGATGCTGAGATACTTGCAAACAAACTAGTCACAACTACTAGTGATCTAGACAAATTAAAACATCCTCTACAGTCCTCTCTATCAGCATTGGGAAATCACCAATGGCTTTTATCGAATATATTGCCTCAGTGGGAGGAAACAGGTGAAAAAGACCATCAGCTGATCACAAATGCACTTGGTACAACCCCAAACAATGTTTCCTTGGCCCTTAGTTGTATCCAAGCCCAACTGTGGATGCAATCTATGACAGCCGCAATTATAAGGGAAGGTGAAGAAGGCACCTTGCCCACTGAAATTCGAAAAGTAATATGGGATAATGCAATTGAGTTTGAGAGAAAATTTCAATCCTGGTGGTATCTGGTTAATTTCACCTATGATCCCACTGAGAGCAAAGCCACAGCTTTTGTCTTAACGATACGCAATGCCTCAGTATACACCATATACCCAATCATCGCACTGGGGTTGAATCACCATGGAGCTATACTCCATCCGGTAGAGCATAGAGTGTGGGCACAACAAAACGAGAATAAATGGCAAACTGTTGATGTTGAAGCATGCATTTCACGAGATCAACAAGGATTCATTTGTGAGAGTAATACTCTCAAGGCACAAGACATTTGTCTTGACACCAACCAGAATGTTTGTCATTTTGAGATACAACCTGATGAAACCCCAGAAACTGTGCTTGTATATATTGGGAAAGGGTGTGTTTGCATGAGGTCTCCCTGTACTTTTGTATTCGTAGATGACATAGCAGTAGATATAAGTAATAACTCAAATCTTTGTGTTTGTAACTTTACTAACATCATTGGATGTGACTTCAGTTATTCAGCTCCTGTTACGTCTTTTCAATTGCTACAATCTAATTACACATTGATTCGAGATTTGCTGCCTACCCCTATCGGAATGAATCTCTCACTAGTGAGGAAGTTGCTACAACACGATGAATTGAAGCGATTGTTGAAAGAGGCCCAAGAAAATGGACAAAGAACTCTGATTACTGTCCATCATGATGTTGAAGAAATACACCATGTACTGGAAAGGGTCAAGAGAGACGGTGGACATGAATGGTGGGACACCCTCTTTGGATGGTCACCGACAGCTACAGGACTTTTTAACAAGATGCTCCATCCTGTTGTTGTTCTACTAGTACTCACTGTATTGTGCTTTGCTTTGACAATTGTTTTGCATGTTAGACTTTGGATTATGATGAAACGCTTAACTCGCTTAATCACCCCGCAAGAAGTATTTGCACTTGATATCCCTCGCCATAAGAGGACATGTGATATTCCCCATCAGTATTGATTATCGTGGAGCTTGAGTGACCGTAGTCACGGGGTGGATTATGTGGAATAATTACTAAATTGGCCAAGAATACAAAAATACAGCATTGTTCACACATTAAGGAAAGTCATAAAATCAAGAGGCTTCTGAGGTAGAATACAGCCACAGCTAGCACACGAAGAATGCAACATCTGTGATTCCCTGCGCGAGGTTGTTTGCGAAACTACACGAGGGATGGAACGGAACACGCTTGTTCCGTGGCCTTCCCTTGTGACGAATAGCAGATATGGGGACGAGATGGTACTACGGAACTGATAAGCGGCCTACACGCTACCCGAGCCAACCTTTCGTCAAATGTTGATGAAATGCTGTCCTTTTGTGCGAACTTTGCTCACCACAATGTACCAAAACACACCTCCATCCCGGAGGCTATCCGCCCCCGAGGTGTGAACACTCCTCCTTGAATACATTAATCATAATAAAAGTATGTATGACTAAAGTCACTCAAACTCCACTTTGAAGATAAAAAAATAATATAAAAATAGCCCAAGAGAGAGGGGATGTCAGGGAAGACACCATCGCGAAGAATTCCACCGCTGATTTCCGGGATCAGTCGACGGGCTGAGCCTTTCTTCCCCCCCATAGGGACGCCTTTGGGTAAGACTTCGATTACACCGAGCGCTTTCTCGGGGACTTAGAAATTTCTCTAGAGAATCTCTACCCTACGTTTATAGCCAGGCTGTATCGTTTATAATTTTGTTGCGCGTTTGTATACTTAGCAATATCTTTATTTGCACGTGCTTTGCAGACAGTGTATTTATCACCGGCAATCCTAAAGAACCTGTATATCTGTTGTTTAAATAAACTGCACTGTTTAAGTAGCTAGTCGTTCCGCTTTCTCACTGAACGCGACCAAAACTACAGAGAGGCCGTGCTAGTTCAGGAGCACGACTAGACTGAAGGTGCAGTCCACTATTAGTGTATCCAAATCGTAGTAGTTTAATACATATTAAACGCGATTGGACTGATAGTGCTGAATTGGGCATCACTCAGAATTTAAACCTAGCCGCACCTAGCCTCCCACCTCGGTGAGGAGTGTTAGAACGCAAGGGGGTTTATCTTCTGCCAAAACCGCTTGGCCCCGTTTCACGCAACAGAATTTGGCGTAGTCGGCAGGATTGCCATGGATAAACTGCTGCAAAAATATGATTGTGCCCCTTCCCAGGCTGGGAAGGAGTGGGCCCAAAAATTTTGGAAGGATGAAGAGAAAGTGGTGGAACGTATTGAAGAGTGTCGGGTTTCACAGAAGCTCAGAGCGGGGAAAGGCAAGGGTGTGATTTGTGCTGCGTTAGGCGCCTGTTTATCTTGTGCACAACAAGAAGCTAGAGAAACCCCTGCTCCTAATCTGATTTCAGCTGTAGAATATGCAACCCTGAAATCGGAGAATGAGGTGCTGAAGTCATCATTAGCCTTGCAAAAGGAGACAGGAGAAAAATTAAGAACTCACGTCGATAAGCTTGTGAGTGAGAATGAACGTTTAGGAAACCAGAATGCTCAACTTAAAATATTATTAGAAAGGGTGACTGGGCTCTTAGATAAAATGCAGCCCTCGACCCAGGTCCAACAGATTCGTAAGTTAATGTGTTATCCAAATTCCGGAACCCAGACCGGAGATTTTTTGTCTAATAGTGAGGATGACGAAGAAGATGAGGAGGAAAGGACTTTTACTTTGAAATCCCAAGTTTTTCCTTTACGTCCTCTGGTTAAAACTGAAGCTGCGGTTGATGACGATGATGAAATTCACACCACTGTGCGTACCGTTCCACGGACACCAACCGAGTTAACAAAAATAAGGGAGAAATATTCGAGGCGACCAGAAGAGTCAGCTGTTGAGTACGTGTGGCGAGTTTCTTCTGAAGGGGGGGACAGAATTATGCTGAGTGAGGAAGAAGCAGGAGACTCTTGGGGACCAGGAGTGTTTTTAACCACTATGCCTGGGGATCATAATTATTCCCTAACTGCTCGAGCAGCCTATTGGGCAGGGGGTATGGATCCGCGAGAGAGGGGGGAGCCGTTAGAGATTAGAGCTACAGGCTACTCTGATCTGTTTGCGGCTGTACGGAAAGCAGCTTGTCTGCAAGCCATGTATGACAGAGAGGAATTTCGGAAATCCCCAATGTCAGCCCCTATCGACCCCGATCGATTAGCCCCTCTCATCCGTGGTCTTCCCGATTGCCTGAAACCGTTCCTTGTTCGTACTCAAGATCGTATACGAGAGGCTCGGGGTGCTCATAGGCGGGGCCGTCGTCACTACATGCCCACCTGGAATGAATATGTACAGGAAATAGATCAATATGGGCGCCGAATGGGCTGGGCCAGCCTAACTAGTGAGAAATCCTCCGAACACCCCCGAAAGGTTCGACAAGTCCGAACTCACACTAAAAACCCTAAATCGGAGGAAAGGTTTAAGCCTGATAAGGACCGGAATGAGTTGTGGCGTAAAGCCCTACAATTAGGGGTGCCCCGACAATTCTTGCACGGTGTCCCTACGGGAGACCTCCGTACACTAGTCCAATCTCTAACTAGAAAGAATAATGTGGCTGGGGAGAAAAGTCTAACCAGAGAATCCCCAAGTCGTGAGAAAATTGTGCCTTCTGCACCGGAACGTAACTTGATTGATTTGACAGAGTCCCAGCCAAAAAACTCCTATCCCCGGGGAGGGCAGTGAGCCACCCTGTCCGGCAGGTACTAGCAATTCAATGGCTCTCTCATAAAGACTCCGAACCCGTTATTATCATTCCTGTTGGACCCCGGAAGATATTGGTAAATTTTATTATTGATACTGGAGCCCAAATGTCTGCAATCACTAACGAAACAGCACAACTTCTAGGTATAAATCCCACCCGACGCAGAGTCAACTTCACAGGAATTGATGGTGTGGTAAAAACATGCCCCACTGCAAAAATTAACCTCTGGTTGCCGGGAGAGCAGCGAATGACTAGGGCAGAAGTGTTAGTGGGTGCCTCACATTCTAACCTCCTAGGATTTGACGTGCTGCGTGGGCGAATGTGGAAATTCCCGGATGGAACTGCGTGGAGTTTTGCAGGACGCAAAAAAGGATTAGACACAGTTAAACTGGGCCTATTAGAAACATCTATACCTTTGCCTCCCTCTAAAATTACCAACGTCCGACAGTACCCACTGCCTGCAGCTGCACTTGCAGGAGCAGACGGGGTGGTATCAGATTTAGAAAAAAGAAACATCATTAAGAGGACTCACTCGCCTTATAATTCACCGGTGTGGCCAGTAAAGAAACCAACCGGGCAATGGCGTTTCACAGTAGATTACCGAAAGTTAAATGCCAACGCTGCACCCCTGACCGCTGCGGTTCCGAGTATCGCGGAAATTGTGACAATGATAAAAGGAGCTGCCCATCCTTGGATGGCTGCCTTAGATGTAAAAGACATGTTTTTTATGATTCCCCTCCTTGAGCAAGACAAAGCGCAGTTTGCATTCACGTGGAAAGGAGTCCAATATACCTTTAACCGACTTCCACAAGGATACAAACATTCCCCCACCATTGCTCATAATGCTTTAGCTAAAGCGCTATCAGAGATTCCTGTTTCACAGGGATGTACAGTATACCAATATATTGACGACATCTTAATAGGGGGGGAGAGAGCCAAGAAAGTGTACAAGACATGATGCAAAACATCCGAAAAACATTATCAGATTTGGGATTGGAAATTCCAGACTCAAAATGTCAGGGACCTGCACAGGAAGTTAAATTCCTGGGGGTCTGGTGGATTAAGGGAGCTGCTTCTGTCCCTCAGGATACCCTGAAAAAAATAGAACATGGACAGAATCCTTCCAGCACGAAGGAGTTACAGCAAGTTCTGGGAACTTTAAGTTATTGGCGTAAACACATCCCTGGCTTTTCCATCATTGCTCGCCCCCTTTATTGTTTGCTCAAAAAAGGTAAATCCTGGGAGTGGACTGAACAACATACTAATGCACTGGAATTGCTAATAAAAGAGCTAAGGTTATTCCAACAACTTGGCCCCATACATCCAACTGACCCTGTCCATGTAGAATGGGGGTCCAGCGAACATGGTTCTCATTGTAACTTATGGCAAAAGGGACCAGCAGGACCGGAGAGACCATTAGAATTTAGCTCTCACTCCTTTAATGATACTGAGAGCAGATATTCAGACCTAGAGAAGGGTTTACTGTCCCTGGTGCGAGCATTGCAACGAGCAGAGCAGATAAGGAGAGAACAGAGCGTGATTGTTCGGGGCCCTTTTCGTCTCCTAGACGTGGTCCGTAAAGGGACAGCACCACCAGCCGGCATTGCCCGGAAACCCACAGTTCGAAAGTGGTATGCTTATTTAGAAGGCATTAATGATATCATGCCAATCTCTGAAGGTAGTATCAAAGTATCCAAGCTCCAGAAGGATATAGATGGTGCCCTATTGTTCCAATCCCCACCAAACAGACCATCTCCAATCCAAGAAGCACCTCCTCTGAAAGAAGGCAGTGATCTTACAGGAGTGTGGTTTACTGATGCGTCATCTCACCGTGAGAACAATAAGTGGAAATACAAGGCCGTAGCACTGGAAGTAGCAACGGGGGAAAGAGCAATTGAAACAGGAGAAGGTAGCGCACAAGTAGGGGAACTCAGAGCCGTCCTACTAGCTGCACAACGTGGGGCTACTTACATTTACACTGACTCATATGCTGTTTTTAAAGGAGCCACTGAATGGATTGGACACTGGGCAGCCAATGATTGGCAGGTGAATAGAGTCCCAATCTGGGAGACAGAGAGTTGGAAGCAACTGTTGGAAATGGGAGGACAGAGAACATTGCACATTGGTTGGGTAAAAGGCCATGATCGTTCGAACTCGATCACTGCTCAATTCAACCAACAGGTAGATAGCCTCACGCGGTTGCAGCAAATTGACATTGTAGATGATGGTCGGGAATGGGAACGCTTACTCGAATGGTTACATATTAAGTGTGGCCATACAGGCCGTGCTGATCTGTATCAGGAAGGTCTAGCCCGGGGGTGGCCTGTGTCGGTTAAGCTGTGTGAACAAGTAGTAACCGCCTGTTCACAATGTCGCCTACGACTCAATAAAGATCATCCGAGTAAGGCGCCTCCTTTACACATTCGGGACAAGAAAACATTGTGGCATTCATGGCAAATTGATTATATTGGGCCCTTGAGATCATCAGGTGAGAAAAGATACGTCCTAGTCGGAGTGGAGATTATCTCTGGCCTCACTATGGCCACCAGCTTCAAATCAGCTACCGGGAACAACACAGTGAAAGGCCTAAAAGGGTGGTTCAGCACACTTCCCCTTCCTGAGGAAATCCAAAGTGATAACGGTTCACACTTTACCGCTACAGTGGTACAAGATTGGGCCAAAGAAGAAGGGATTCGATGGGTATTTCATACTCCCTATTATCCTCAGGCTAATGGCATTGTTGAACGCACCAATGGATTGGTTAAGCGTTTTGCAAAAACTCATGAACCTGGTTGGCATTTGCCATTGGATGATGCCATCTATCAATTAAATAACAGATGGAGTGGAGATGGCTGTCCTAAAATGAAAGCTTTCTGTGTATCTGCTGATATCATCACTCCAAAAGTTCCCAATGAACCACGAAAATACCTGGGACAATTTCACCCTGGGCAACCTGTGTTAGTGAAAATGCCTCAAATTGGCACAGTACCAATGGTGTTAGCTACTCCCAAAAACCCCCATGCACGGGAAGCCAAAGACTGTTCAGGGAAGATACACCGGATCAGCACCCGGTGGATCTCGCCCTCTTTTTAACCCCGTCGGTCAAATGAGACCGAGCAGATTTTCTTTTCCTTTGTGTCTTACAGGAACCTCGGAAGAACTGTACGTGGACAGACGCATTGGCCTACGCTAACCTCGAGTGTCTCCAGGGAATCCTGACATTGATCCTGGCAATAATATTATTTTTGTTATGTATGGCCATCTGGAGGCCTAAATTTTAGAATGACGAATTGGCAGATGGAATTGATGCTATTCAGTTTTATCTTTTTACTCCCTGTTGTTTGTAGTCAAAGAGACCCAGAATGGCCGTGGTCTCAAGCTTATGTAAAACACAATGCGATGGCAGGAACAGGAAAAGGAAAATTGAGCCTGGCCACTGTAGTCCTACATGAAAATGAGGTGTTTTCAAAACATGAGATAGATCAAAGCATAGATAAAGTCGAACCTGACTCAACTCCACAGACTAGTCTGGTTCCACTGCCACTATCTGAAACCCCCGATAATGACACCTTATTGAGCGGACTTAAGAATCTGCCCCTTGATGATGAGCTTTGGGATAATGCACTGTCACGATACACTGCAAGCACTGAGACACTAGAAAACATGAGGGATTTAAATCTCTCCACTCTGGTTATACAAGGAAGTGAAGTATATTCCAGAGATAAATGGAGTTGGAAAGACTCACTCCAAATGGCTAAGCTTGAAGCCGTCCCAGGAAAGAAAATACAAATTAGCTGCCGAGTAATCAATGGGTCTGCTCACCATAGACCAACTGTAATTGAAACCATCCATGTAGACTCTACTAAACCGGACAAATATAACACTGATTGATTGTTACAAAATTATAGAGCCAAACTCAGATTGCTGGCACAACTTCACCTTTATCAAACCTATCATAGTATATTGTATTTGGGGCTACAGGGGCACGGAATTGTTATTTGAATTTATGATTGACTCAAATACATCTGAACCTGTTGAAATGAACCCAAAACCTACACCCCCACAAACTTTCAAGGGTGTAGCTACTCAGCCCTCCATTAGTCTAACTCCTTACACCTTTAACATTGGCCCTTATGCCATTAAACACACAGGTCAACAACAAATACCGTTTAACCCAACATATTCCCTCAAACGAGTAGAATTGTCAATGCAGATTAATATCTCTGCGATCAAACCCACCTGCTCACCATTCCTGAGTACATCTTATGCAGGATGGTCAGCATGGTTAGGCCGGCGAACTGTTGACACCTCACAACGACTGAAGAGAGAGGTGACTGGTATCTTAGGAACAGGACTGGGAGTCTTAAATAGTACAGATGCTGAGATACTTGCAAACAAACTAGTCACAACTACTAGTGATCTAGACAAATTAAAACATCCTCTACAGTCCTCTCTATCAGCATTGGGAAATCACCAATGGCTTTTATCGAATATATTGCCTCAGTGGGAGGAAACAGGTGAAAAAGACCATCAGCTGATCACAAATGCACTTGGTACAACCCAAAACAATGTTTCCTTGGCCCTTAGTTGTATCCAAGCCCAACTGTGGATGCAATCTATGACAGCCGCAATTATAAGGGAAGGTGAAGAAGGCACCTTGCCCACTGAAATTCGAAAAGTAATATGGGATAATGCAATTGAGTTTGAGAGAAAATTTCAGTCCTGGTGGTATCTGGTTAATTTCACCTATGATCCCACTGAGAGCAAAGCCACAGCTTTTGTCTTAACGATACGCAATGCCTCAGTATACACCATATACCCAATCATCGCACTGGGGTTGAATCACCATGGAGCTATACTCCATCCGGTAGAGCATAGAGTGTGGGCACAACAAAACGAGAATAAATGGCAAACTGTTGATGTTGAAGCATGCATTTCACGAGATCAACAAGGATTCATTTGTGAGAGTAATACTCTCAAGGCACAAGACATTTGTCTTGACACCAACCAGAATGTTTGTCATTTTGAGATACAACCTGATGAAACCCCAGAAACTGTGCTTGTATATATTGGGAAAGGGTGTGTTTGCATGAGGTCTCCCTGTACTTTTGTATTCGTAGATGACATAGCAGTAGATATAAGTAATAACTCAAATCTTTGTGTTTGTAACTTTACTAACATCATTGGATGTGACTTCAGTTATTCAGCTCCTGTTACGTCTTTTCAATTGCTACAATCTAATTACACATTGATTCGAGATTTGCTGCCTACCCCTATCGGAATGAATCTCTCACTAGTGAGGAAGTTGCTACAACACGATGAATTGAAGCGATTGTTGAAAGAGGCCCAAGAAAATGGACAAAGAACTCTGATTACTGTCCATCATGATGTTGAAGAAATACACCATGTACTGGAAAGGGTCAAGAGAGACGGTGGACATGAATGGTGGGACACCCTCTTTGGATGGTCACCGACAGCTACAGGACTTTTTAACAAGATGCTCCATCCTGTTGTTGTTCTACTAGTACTCACTGTATTGTGCTTTGCTTTGACAATTGTTTTGCATGTTAGACTTTGGATTATGATGAAACGCTTAACTCGCTTAATCACCCCGCAAGAAGTATTTGCACTTGATATCCCTCGCCATAAGAGGACATGTGATATTCCCCATCAGTATTGATTATCGTGGAGCTTGAGTGACTGTAGTCACGGGGTGGATTATGTGGAATAATTACTAAATTGGCCAAGAATACAAAAATACAGCATTGTTCACACATTAAGGAAAGTCATAAAATCAAGAGGCTTCTGAGGTAGAATACAGCCACAGCTAGCACACGAAGAATGCAACATCTGTGATTCCCTGCGCGAGGTTGTTTGCGAAACTACACGAGGGATGGAACGGAACACGCTTGTTCCGTGGCCTTCCCTTGTGACGAATAGCAGATATGGGGACGAGATGGTACTACGGAACTGATAAGCGGCCTACACGCTACCCGAGCCAACCTTTCGTCAAATGTTGATGAAATGCTGTCCTTTTGTGCGAACTTTGCTCACCACAATGTACCAAAACACACCTCCATCCCGGAGGCTATCCGCCCCCGAGGTGTGAACACTCCTCCTTGAATACATTAATCATAATAAAAGTATGTATGACTAAAGTCACTCAAACTCCACTTTGAAGATAAAAAAATAATATAAAAATAGCCCAAGAGAGAGGGGATGTCAGGGAAGACACCATCGCGAAGAATTCCACCGCTGATTTCCGGGATCAGTCGACGGGCTGAGCCTTTCTTCCCCCCCATAGGGACGCCTTTGGGTAAGACTTCGATTACACCGAGCGCTTTCTCGGGGACTTAGAAATTTCTCTAGAGAATCTCTACCCTACGTTTATAGCCAGGCTGTATCGTTTATAATTTTGTCGCGCGTTTGTATACTTAGCAATATCTTTATTTGCACGTGCTTTGCAGACAGTGTATTTATCACCGGCAATCCTAAAGAACCCGTATATCTGTTGTTTAAATAAACTGCACTGTTTAAGTAGCTAGTCGTTCCGCTTTCTCACTGAACGCGACCAAAACTACAGAGAGGCCGTGCTAGTTCAGGAGCACGACTAGACTGAAGGTGCAGTCCACTATTAGTGTATCCAAATCGTAGTAGTTTAATACATATTAAACGCGATTGGACTGATAGTGCTGAATTGGGCATCACTCAGAATTTAAACCTAGCCGCACCTAGCCTCCCACCTCGGTGAGGAGTGTTAGAACGCAAGGGGGTTTATCTTCTGCCAAAACCGCTTGGCCCCGTTTCACGCAACAGAATTTGGCGTAGTCGGCAGGATTGCCATGGATAAACTGCTGCAAAAATATGATTGTGCCCCTTCCCAGGCTGGGAAGGAGTGGGCCCAAAAATTTTGGAAGGATGAAGAGAAAGTGGTGGAACGTATTGAAGAGTGTCGGGTTTCACAGAAGCTCAGAGCGGGGAAAGGCAAGGGTGTGATTTGTGCTGCGTTAGGCGCCTGTTTATCTTGTGCACAACAAGAAGCTAGAGAAACCCCTGCTCCTAATCTGATTTCAGCTGTAGAATATGCAACCCTGAAATCGGAGAATGAGGTGCTGAAGTCATCATTAGCCTTGCAAAAGGAGACAGGAGAAAAATTAAGAACTCACGTCGATAAGCTTGTGAGTGAGAATGAATGTTTAGGAAACCAGAATGCTCAACTTAAAATATTATTAGAAAGGGTGACTGGGCTCTTAGATAAAATGCAGCCCTCGACCCAGGTCCAACAGATTCGTAAGTTAATGTGTTATCCAAATTCCGGAACCCAGACCGGAGATTTTTTGTCTAATAGTGAGGATGACGAAGAAGATGAGGAGGAAAGGACTTTTACTTTGAAATCCCAAGTTTTTCCTTTACGTCCTCTGGTTAAAACTGAAACTGCGGTTGATGACGATGATGAAATTCACACCACTGTGCGTACCGTTCCACGGACACCAACCGAGTTAACAAAAATAAGGGAGAAATATTCGAGGCGACCAGAAGAGTCAGCTGTTGAGTACGTGTGGCGAGTTTCTTCTGAAGGGGGGGACAGAATTATGCTGAGTGAGGAAGAAGCAGGAGACTCTTGGGGACCAGGAGTGTTTTTAACCACTATGCCTGGGGATCATAATTATTCCCTAACTGCTCGAGCAGCCTATTGGGCAGGGGGTATGGATCCGCGAGAGAGGGGGGAGCCGTTAGAGATTAGAGCTACAGGCTACTCTGATCTGTTTGCGGCTGTACGGAAAGCAGCTTGTCTGCAAGCCATGTATGACAGAGAGGAATTTCGGAAATCCCCAATGTCAGCCCCTATCGACCCCGATCGATTAGCCCCTCTCATCCGTGGTCTTCCCGATTGCCTGAAACCGTTCCTTGTTCGTACTCAAGATCGTATACGAGAGGCTCGGGGTGCTCATAGGCGGGGCCGTCGTCACTACATGCCCACCTGGAATGAATATGTACAGGAAATAGATCAATATGGGCGCCGAATGGGCTGGGCCAGCCTAACTAGTGAGAAATCCTCCGAACACCCCCGAAAGGTTCGCCAAGTCCGAACTCACACTAAAAACCCTAAATCGGAGGAAAGGTTTAAGCCTGATAAGGACCGGAATGAGTTGTGGCGTAAAGCCCTACAATTAGGGGTGCCCCGACAATTCTTGCACGGTGTCCCTACGGGAGACCTCCGTACACTAGTCCAATCTCTAACTAGAAAGAATAATGTGGCTGGGGAGAAAAGTCTAACCAGAGAATCCCCAAGTCGTGAGAAAATTGTGCCTTCTGCACCGGAACGTAACTTGATTGATTTGACAGAGTCCCAGCCAAAAAACTCCTATCCCCGGGGAGGGCAGTGAGCCACCCTGTCCGGCAGGTACTAGCAATTCAATGGCTCTCTCATAAAGACTCCGAACCCGTTATTATCATTCCTGTTGGACCCCGGAAGATATTGGTAAATTTTATTATTGATACTGGAGCCCAAATGTCTGCAATCACTAACGAAACAGCACAACTTCTAGGTATAAATCCCACCCGACGCAGAGTCAACTTCACAGGAATTGATGGTGTGGTAAAAACATGCCCCACTGCAAAAATTAACCTCTGGTTGCCGGGAGAGCAGCGAATGACTAGGGCAGAAGTGTTAGTGGGTGCCTCACATTCTAACCTCCTAGGATTTGACGTGCTGCGTGGGCGAATGTGGAAATTCCCGGATGGAACTGTGTGGAGTTTTGCAGGACGCAAAAAAGGATTAGACACAGTTAAACTGGGCCTATTAGAAACATCTATACCTTTGCCTCCCTCTAAAATTACCAACGTCCGACAGTACCCACTGCCTGCAGCTGCACTTGCAGGAGCAGACGGGGTGGTATCAGATTTAGAAAAAAGAAACATCATTCAGAGGACTCACTCGCCTTATAATTCACCGGTGTGGCCAGTAAAGAAACCAACCGGGCAATGGCGTTTCACAGTAGATTACCGAAAGTTAAACGCCAACGCTGCACCCCTGACCGCTGCGGTTCCGAGTATCGCGGAAATTGTGACAATGATAAAAGGAGCTGCCCATCCTTGGATGGCTGCCTTAGATGTAAAAGACATGTTTTTTATGATTCCCCTCCTTGAGCAAGACAAAGCGCAGTTTGCATTCACGTGGAAAGGAGTCCAATATACCTTTAACCGACTTCCACAAGGATACAAACATTCCCCCACCATTGCTCATAATGCTTTAGCTAAAGCGCTATCAGAGATTCCTGTTTCACAGGGATGTACAGTATACCAATATATTGACGACATCTTAATAGGGGGGGAGAGAGCCAAGAAAGTGTACAAGACATGATGCAAAACATCCGAAAAACATTATCAGATTTGGGATTGGAAATTCCAGACTCAAAATGTCAGGGACCTGCACAGGAAGTTAAATTCCTGGGGGTCTGGTGGATTAAGGGAGCTGCTTCTGTCCCTCAGGATACCCTGAAAAAAATAGAACATGGACAGAATCCTTCCAGCACGAAGGAGTTACAGCAAGTTCTGGGAACTTTAAGTTATTGGCGTAAACACATCCCTGGCTTTTCCATCATTGCTCGCCCCCTTTATTGTTTGCTCAAAAAAGGTAAATCCTGGGAGTGGACTGAACAACATACTAATGCACTGGAATTGCTAATAAAAGAGCTAAGGTTATTCCAACAACTTGGCCCCATACATCCAACTGACCCTGTCCATGTAGAATGGGGGTCCAGCGAACATGGTTCTCATTGTAACTTATGGCAAAAGGGACCAGCAGGACCGGAGAGACCATTAGAATTTAGCTCTCACTCCTTTAATGATACTGAGAGCAGATGTTCAGTCCTAGAGAAGGGTTTACTGTCCCTGGTGCGAGCATTGCAACGAGCAGAGCAGATAAGGAGAGAACAGAGCGTGATTGTTCGGGGCCCTTTTCGTCTCCTAGATGTGGTCCGTAAAGGGACAGCACCACCAGCCGGCATTGCCCAGAAACCCACAGTTCGAAAGTGGTATGCTTATTTAGAAGGCATTAATGATATCATGCCAATCTCTGAAGGTAGTATCAAAGTATCCAAGCTCCAGAAGGATATAGATGGTGCCCTATTGTTCCAATCCCCACCAAACAGACCATCTCCAATCCAAGAAGCACCTCCTCTGAAAGAAGGCAGTGATCTTACAGGAGTGTGGTTTACTGATGCGTCATCTCACCGTGAGAACAATAAGTGGAAATACAAGGCCGTAGCACTGGAAGTAGCAACGGGGGAAAGAGCAATTGAAACAGGAGAAGGTAGCGCACAAGTAGGGGAACTCAGAGCCGTCCTACTAGCTGCACAACGTGGGGCTACTTACATTTACACTGACTCATATGCTGTTTTTAAAGGAGCCACTGAATGGATTGGACACTGGGCAGCCAATGATTGGCAGGTGAATAGAGTCCCAATCTGGGAGACAGAGAGTTGGAAGCAACTGTTGGAAATGGGAGGACAGAGAACATTGCACATCGGTTGGGTAAAAGGCCATGATCGTTCGAACTCGATCACTGCTCAATTCAACCAACAGGTAGATAGCCTCACGCGGTTGCAGCAAATTGACATTGTAGATGATGGTCGGGAATGGGAACGCTTACTCGAATGGTTACATATTAAGCGTGGCCATACAGGCCGTGCTGATCTGTATCAGGAAGGTCTAGCCCGGGGGTGGCCTGTGTCGGTTAAGCTGTGTGAACAAGTAGTAACCGCCTGTTCACAATGTCGCCTACGACTCAATAAAGATCATCCGAGTAAGGCGCCTCCTTTACACATTCGGGACAAGAAAACATTGTGGCATTCATGGCAAATTGATTATATTGGGCCCTTGAGATCATCAGGTGAGAAAAGATACGTCCTAGTCGGAGTGGAGATTATCTCTGGCCTCGCTATGGCCACCAGCTTCAAATCAGCTACCGGGAACAACACAGTGAAAGGCCTAAAAGGGTGGTTCAGCACACTTCCCCTTCCTGAGGAAATCCAAAGTGATAACGGTTCACACTTTACCGCTACAGTGGTACAAGATTGGGCCAAAGAAGAAGGGATTCGATGGGTATTTCATACTCCCTATTATCCTCAGGCTAATGGCATTGTTGAACGCACCAATGGATTGGTTAAGCGTTTTGCAAAAACTCATGAACCTGGTTGGCATTTGCCATTGGATGATGCCATCTATCAATTAAATAACAGATGGAGTGGAGATGGCTGTCCTAAAATGAAAGCTTTCTGTGTATCTGCTGATATCATCACTCCAAAAGTTCCCAATGAACCACGAAAATACCTGGGACAATTTCACCCTGGGCAACCTGTGTTAGTGAAAATGCCTCAAATTGGCACAGTACCAATGGTGTTAGCTACTCCCAAAAACCCCCATGCACGGGAAGCCAAAGACTGTTCAGGGAAGATACACCGGATCAGCACCCGGTGGATCTCGCCCTCTTTTTAACCCCGTCGGTCAAATGAGACCGAGCAGATTTTCTTTTCCTTTGTGTCTTACAGGAACCTCGGAAGAACTGTACGTGGACAGACGCATTGGCCTACGCTAACCTCGAGTGTCTCCAGGGAATCCTGACATTGATCCTGGCAATAATATTATTTTTGTTATGTATGGCCATCTGGAGGCCTAAATTTTAGAATGACGAATTGGCAGATGGAATTGATGCTATTCAGTTTTATCTTTTTACTCCCTGTTGTTTGTAGTCAAAGAGACCCAGAATGGCCGTGGTCTCAAGCTTATGTAAAACACAATGCGATGGCAGGAACAGGAAAAGGAAAATTGAGCCTGGCCACTGTAGTCCTACATGAAAATGAGGTGTTTTCAAAACATGAGATAGATCAAAGCATAGATAAAGTCGAACCTGACTCAACTCCACAGACTAGTCTGGTTCCACTGCCACTATCTGAAACCCCCGATAATGACACCTTATTGAGCGGACTTAAGAATCTGCCCCTTGATGATGAGCTTTGGGATAATGCACTGTCACGATACACTGCAAGCACTGAGACACTAGAAAACATGAGGGATTTAAATCTCTCCACTCTGGTTATACAAGGAAGTGAAGTATATTCCAGAGATAAATGGAGTTGGAAAGACTCACTCCAAATGGCTAAGCTTGAAGCCGTCCCAGGAAAGAAAATACAAATTAGCTGCCGAGTAATCAATGGGTCTGCTCACCATAGACCAACTGTAATTGAAACCATCCATGTAGACTCTACTAAACCGGACAAACATAACACTGATTGATTGTTACAAAATTATAGAGCCAAACTCAGATTGCTGGCACAACTTCACCTTTATCAAACCTATCATAGTATATTGTATTTGGGGCTACAGGGGCACGGAATTGTTATTTGAATTTATGATTGACTCAAATACATCTGAACCTGTTGAAATGAACCCAAAACCTACACCCCCACAAACTTTCAAGGGTGTAGCTACTCAGCCCTCCATTAGTCTAACTCCTTACACCTTTAACATTGGCCCTTATGCCATTAAACACACAGGTCAACAACAAATACCGTTTAACCCAACATATTCCCTCAAACGAGTAGAATTGTCAATGCAGATTAATATCTCTGCGATCAAACCCACCTGCTCACCATTCCTGAGTACATCTTATGCAGGATGGTCAGCATGGTTAGGCCGGCGAACTGTTGACACCTCACAACGACTGAAGAGAGAGGTGACTGGTATCTTAGGAACAGGACTGGGAGTCTTAAATAGTACAGATGCTGAGATACTTGCAAACAAACTAGTCACAACTACTAGTGCTCTAGACAAATTAAAACATCCTCTACAGTCCTCTCTATCAGCATTGGGAAATCACCAATGGCTTTTATCGAATATATTGCCTCAGTGGGAGGAAACAGGTGAAAAAGACCATCAGCTGATCACAAATGCACTTGGTACAACCCCAAACAATGTTTCCTTGGCCCTTAGTTGTATCCAAGCCCAACTGTGGATGCAATCTATGACAGCCGCAATTATAAGGGAAGGTGAAGAAGGCACCTTGCCCACTGAAATTCGAAAAGTAATATGGGATAATGCAATTGAGTTTGAGAGAAAATTTCAATCCTGGTGGTATCTGGTTAATTTCACCTATGACCCCACTGAGAGCAAAGCCACAGCTTTTGTCTTAACGATACGCAATGCCTCAGTATACACCATATACCCAATCATCGCACTGGGGTTGAATCACCATGGAGCTATACTCCATCCGGTAGAGCATAGAGTGTGGGCACAACAAAACGAGAATAAATGGCAAACTGTTGATGTTGAAGCATGCATTTCACGAGATCAACAAGGATTCATTTGTGAGAGTAATACTCTCAAGGCACAAGACATTTGTCTTGACACCAACCAGAATGTTTGTCATTTTGAGATACAACCTGATGAAACCCCAGAAACTGTGCTTGTATATATTGGGAAAGGGTGTGTTTGCATGAGGTCTCCCTGTACTTTTGTATTCGTAGATGACATAGCAGTAGATATAAGTAATAACTCAAATCTTTGTGTTTGTAACTTTACTAACATCATTGGATGTGACTTCAGTTATTCAGCTCCTGTTACGTCTTTTCAATTGCTACAATCTAATTACACATTGATTCGAGATTTGCTGCCTACCCCTATCGGAATGAATCTCTCACTAGTGAGGAAGTTGCTACAACACGATGAATTGAAGCGATTGTTGAAAGAGGCCCAAGAAAATGGACAAAGAACTCTGATTACTGTCCATCATGATGTTGAAGAAATACACCATGTACTGGAAAGGGTCAAGAGAGACGGTGGACATGAATGGCGGGACACCCTCTTTGGATGGTCACCGACAGCTACAGGACTTTTTAACAAGATGCTCCATCCTGTTGTTGTTCTACTAGTACTCACTGTATTGTGCTTTGCTTTGACAATTGTTTTGCATGTTAGACTTTGGATTATGATGAAACGCTTAACTCGCTTAATCACCCCGCAAGAAGTATTTGCACTTGATATCCCTCGCCATAAGAGGACGTGTGATATTCCCCATCAGTATTGATTATCGTGGAGCTTGAGTGACCGTAGTCACGGGGTGGATTATGTGGAATAATTACTAAATTGGCCAAGAATACAAAAATACAGCATTGTTCACACATTAAGGAAAGTCATAAAATCAAGAGGCTTCTGAGGTAGAATACAGCCACAGCTAGCACACGAAGAATGCAACATCTGTGATTCCCTGCGCGAGGTTGTTTGCGAAACTACACGAGGGATGGAACGGAACACGCTTGTTCCGTGGCCTTCCCTTGTGACGAATAGCAGATATGGGGACGAGATGGTACTACGGAACTGATAAGCGGCCTACACGCTACCCGAGCCAACCTTTCGTCAAATGTTGATGAAATGCTGTCCTTTTGTGCGAACTTTGCTCACCACAATGTACCAAAACACACCTCCATCCCGGAGGCTATCCGCCCCCGAGGTGTGAACACTCCTCCTTGAATACATTAATCATAATAAAAGTATGTATGACTAAAGTCACTCAAACTCCACTTTGAAGATAAAAAAATAATATAAAAATAGCCCAAGAGAGAGGGGATGTCAGGGAAGACACCATCGCGAAGAATTCCACCGCTGATTTCCGGGATCAGTCGACGGGCTGAGCCTTTCTTCCCCCCCATAGGGACGCCTTTGGGTAAGACTTCGATTACACCGAGCGCTTTCTCGGGGACTTAGAAATTTCTCTAGAGAATCTCTACCCTACGTTTATAGCCAGGCTGTATCGTTTATAATTTTGTCGCGCGTTTGTATACTTAGCAATATCTTTATTTGCACGTGCTTTGCAGACAGTGTATTTATCACCGGCAATCCTAAAGAACCTGTATATCTGTTGTTTAAATAAACTGCACTGTTTAAGTAGCTAGTCGTTCCGCTTTCTCACTGAACGCGACCAAAACTACAGAGAGGCCGTGCTAGTTCAGGAGCACGACTAGACTGAAGGTGCAGTCCACTATTAGTGTATCCAAATCGTAGTAGTTTAATACATATTAAACGCGATTGGACTGATAGTGCTGAATTGGGCATCACTCAGAATTTAAACCTAGCCGCACCTAGCCTCCCACCTCGGTGAGGAGTGTTAGAACGCAAGGGGGTTTATCTTCTGCCAAAACCGCTTGGCCCCGTTTCACGCAACAGAATTTGGCGTAGTCGGCAGGATTGCCATGGATAAATTGCTGCAAAAATATGATTGTGCCCCTTCCCAGGCTGGGAAGGAGTGGGCCCAAAAATTTTGGAAGGATGAAGAGAAAGTGGTGGAACGTATTGAAGAGTGTCGGGTTTCACAGAAGCTCAGAGCGGGGAAAGGCAAGGGTGTGATTTGTGCTGCGTTAGGCGCCTGTTTATCTTGTGCACAACAAGAAGCTAGAGAAACCCCTGCTCCTAATCTGATTTCAGCTGTAGAATATGCAACCCTGAAATCGGAGAATGAGGTGCTGAAGTCATCATTAGCCTTGCAAAAGGAGACAGGAGAAAAATTAAGAACTCACGTCGATAAGCTTGTGAGTGAGAATGAACGTTTAGGAAACCAGAATGCTCAACTTAAAATATTATTAGAAAGGGTGACTGGGCTCTTAGATAAAATGCAGCCCTCGACCCAGGTCCAACAGATTCGTAAGTTAATGTGTTATCCAAATTCCGGAACCCAGACCGGAGATTTTTTGTCTAATAGTGAGGATGACGAAGAAGATGAGGAGGAAAGGACTTTTACTTTGAAATCCCAAGTTTTTCCTTTACGTCCTCTGGTTAAAACTGAAGCTGCGGTTGATGACGATGATGAAATTCACACCACTGTGCGTACCGTTCCACGGACACCAACCGAGTTAACAAAAATAAGGGAGAAATATTCGAGGCGACCAGAAGAGTCAGCTGTTGAGTACGTGTGGCGAGTTTCTTCTGAAGGGGGGGACAGAATTATGCTGAGTGAGGAAGAAGCAGGAGACTCTTGGGGACCAGGAGTGTTTTTAACCACTATGCCTGGGGATCATAATTATTCCCTAACTGCTCGAGCAGCCTATTGGGCAGGGGGTATGGATCCGCGAGAGAGGGGGGAGCCGTTAGAGATTAGAGCTACAGGCTACTCTGATCTGTTTGCGGCTGTACGGAAAGCAGCTTGTCTGCAAGCCATGTATGACAGAGAGGAATTTCGGAAATCCCCAATGTCAGCCCCTATCGACCCCGATCGATTAGCCCCTCTCATCCGTGGTCTTCCCGATTGCCTGAAACCGTTCCTTGTTCGTACTCAAGATCGTATACGAGAGGCTCGGGGTGCTCATAGGCGGGGCCGTCGTCACTACATGCCCACCTGGAATGAATATGTACAGGAAATAGATCAATATGGGCGCCGAATGGGCTGGGCCAGCCTAACTAGTGAGAAATCCTCCGAACACCCCCGAAAGGTTCGCCAAGTCCGAACTCACACTAAAAACCCTAAATCGGAGGAAAGGTTTAAGCCTGATAAGGACCGGAATGAGTTGTGGCGTAAAGCCCTACAATTAGGGGTGCCCCGACAATTCTTGCACGGTGTCCCTACGGGAGACCTCCGTACACTAGTCCAATCTCTAACTAGAAAGAATAATGTGGCTGGGGAGAAAAGTCTAACCAGAGAATCCCCAAGTCGTGAGAAAATTGTGCCTTCTGCACCGGAACGTAACTTGATTGATTTGACAGAGTCCCAGCCAAAAAACTCCTATCCCCGGGGAGGGCAGTGAGCCACCCTGTCCGGCAGGTACTAGCAATTCAATGGCTCTCTCATAAAGACTCCGAACCCGTTATTATCATTCCTGTTGGACCCCGGAAGATATTGGTAAATTTTATTATTGATACTGGAGCCCAAATGTCTGCAATCACTAACGAAACAGCACAACTTCTAGGTATAAATCCCACCCGACGCAGAGTCAACTTCACAGGAATTGATGGTGTGGTAAAAACATGCCCCACTGCAAAAATTAACCTCTGGTTGCCGGGAGAGCAGCGAATGACTAGGGCAGAAGTGTTAGTGGGTGCCTCACATTCTAACCTCCTAGGATTTGACGTGCTGCGTGGGCGAATGTGGAAATTCCCGGATGGAACTGCGTGGAGTTTTGCAGGACGCAAAAAAGGATTAGACACAGTTAAACTGGGCCTATTAGAAACATCTATACCTTTGCCTCCCTCTAAAATTACCAACGTCCGACAGTACCCACTGCCTGCAGCTGCACTTGCAGGAGCAGACGGGGTGGTATCAGATTTAGAAAAAAGAAACATCATTCAGAGGACTCACTCGCCTTATAATTCACCGGTGTGGCCAGTAAAGAAACCAACCGGGCAATGGCGTTTCACAGTAGATTACCGAAAGTTAAACGCCAACACTGCACCCCTGACCGCTGCGGTTCCGAGTATCGCGGAAATTGTGACAATGATAAAAGGAGCTGCCCATCCTTGGATGGCTGCCTTAGATGTAAAAGACATGTTTTTTATGATTCCCCTCCTTGAGCAAGACAAAGCGCAGTTTGCATTCACGTGGAAAGGAGTCCAATATACCTTTAACCGACTTCCACAAGGATACAAACATTCCCCCACCATTGCTCATAATGCTTTAGCTAAAGCGCTATCAGAGATTCCTGTTTCACAGGGATGTACAGTATACCAATATATTGACGACATCTTAATAGGGGAGGAGAGAGCCAAGAAAGTGTACAAGACATGATGCAAAACATCCGAAAAACATTATCAGATTTGGGATTGGAAATTCCAGACTCAAAATGTCAGGGACCTGCACAGGAAGTTAAATTCCTGGGGGTCTGGTGGATTAAGGGAGCTGCTTCTGTCCCTCAGGATACCCTGAAAAAAATAGAACATGGACAGAATCCTTCCAGCACGAAGGAGTTACAGCAAGTTCTGGGAACTTTAAGTTATTGGCGTAAACACATCCCTGGCTTTTCCATCATTGCTCGCCCCCTTTATTGTTTGCTCAAAAAAGGTAAATCCTGGGAGTGGACTGAACAACATACTAATGCACTGGAATTGCTAATAAAAGAGCTAAGGTTATTCCAACAACTTGGCCCCATACATCCAACTGACCCTGTCCATGTAGAATGGGGGTCCAGCGAACATGGTTCTCATTGTAACTTATGGCAAAAGGGACCAGCAGGACCGGAGAGACCATTAGAATTTAGCTCTCACTCCTTTAATGATACTGAGAGCAGATGTTCAGTCCTAGAGAAGGGTTTACTGTCCCTGGTGCGAGCATTGCAACGAGCAGAGCAGATAAGGAGAGAACAGAGCGTGATTGTTCGGGGCCCTTTTCGTCTCCTAGATGTGGTCCGTAAAGGGACAGCACCGCCAGCCGGCATTGCCCAGAAACCCACAGTTCGAAAGTGGTATGCTTATTTAGAAGGCATTAATGATATCATGCCAATCTCTGAAGGTAGTATCAAAGTATCCAAGCTCCAGAAGGATATAGATGGTGCCCTATTGTTCCAATCCCCACCAAACAGACCATCTCCAATCCAAGAAGCACCTCCTCTGAAAGAAGGCAGTGATCTTACAGGAGTGTGGTTTACTGATGCGTCATCTCACCGTGAGAACAATAAGTGGAAATACAAGGCCGTAGCACTGGAAGTAGCAACGGGGGAAAGAGCAATTGAAACAGGAGAAGGTAGCGCACAAGTAGGGGAACTCAGAGCCGTCCTACTAGCTGCACAACGTGGGGCTACTTACATTTACACTGACTCATATGCTGTTTTTAAAGGAGCCACTGAATGGATTGGACACTGGGCAGCCAATGATTGGCAGGTGAATAGAGTCCCAATCTGGGAGACAGAGAGTTGGAAGCAACTGTTGGAAATGGGAGGACAGAGAACATTGCACGTTGGTTGGGTAAAAGGCCATGATCGTTCGAACTCGATCACTGCTCAATTCAACCAACAGGTAGATAGCCTCACGCGGTTGCAGCAAATTGACATTGTAGATGATGGTCGGGAATGGGAACGCTTACTCGAATGGTTACATATTAAGCGTGGCCATACAGGCCGTGCTGATCTGTATCAGGAAGGTCTAGCCCGGGGGTGGCCTGTGTCGGTTAAGCTGTGTGAACAAGTAGTAACCGCCTGTTCACAATGTCGCCTACGACTCAATAAAGATCATCCGAGTAAGGCGCCTCCTTTACACATTCGGGACAAGAAAACATTGTGGCATTCATGGCAAATTGATTATATTGGGCCCTTGAGATCATCAGGTGAGAAAAGATACGTCCTAGTCGGAGTGGAGATTATCTCTGGCCTCGCTATGGCCACCAGCTTCAAATCAGCTACCGGGAACAACACAGTGAAAGGCCTAAAAGGGTGGTTCAGCACACTTCCCCTTCCTGAGGAAATCCAAAGTGATAACGGTTCACACTTTACCGCTACAGTGGTACAAGATTGGGCCAAAGAAGAAGGGATTCGATGGGTATTTCATACTCCCTATTATCCTCAGGCTAATGGCATTGTTGAACGCACCAATGGATTGGTTAAGCGTTTTGCAAAAACTCATGAACCTGGTTGGCATTTGCCATTGGATGATGCCATCTATCAATTAAATAACAGATGGAGTGGAGATGGCTGTCCTAAAATGAAAGCTTTCTGTGTATCTGCTGATATCATCACTCCAAAAGTTCCCAATGAACCACGAAAATACCTGGGACAATTTCACCCTGGGCAACCTGTGTTAGTGAAAATGCCTCAAATTGGCACAGTACCAATGGTGTTAGCTACTCCCAAAAACCCCCATGCACGGGAAGCCAAAGACTGTTCAGGGAAGATACACCGGATCAGCACCCGGTGGATCTCGCCCTCTTTTTAACCCCGTCGGTCAAATGAGACCGAGCAGATTTTCTTTTCCTTTGTGTCTTACAGGAACCTCGGAAGAACTGTACGTGGACAGACGCATTGGCCTACGCTAACCTCGAGTGTCTCCAGGGAATCCTGACATTGATCCTGGCAATAATATTATTTTTGTTATGTATGGCCATCTGGAGGCCTAAATTTTAGAATGACGAATTGGCAGATGGAATTGATGCTATTCAGTTTTATCTTTTTACTCCCTGTTGTTTGTAGTCAAAGAGACCCAGAATGGCCGTGGTCTCAAGCTTATGTAAAACACAATGCGATGGCAGGAACAGGAAAAGGAAAATTGAGCCTGGCCACTGTAGTCCTACATGAAAATGAGGTGTTTTCAAAACATGAGATAGATCAAAGCATAGATAAAGTCGAACCTGACTCAACTCCACAGACTAGTCTGGTTCCACTGCCACTATCTGAAACCCCCGATAATGACACCTTATTGAGCGGACTTAAGAATCTGCCCCTTGATGATGAGCTTTGGGATAATGCACTGTCACGATACACTGCAAGCACTGAGACACTAGAAAACATGAGGGATTTAAATCTCTCCACTCTGGTTATACAAGGAAGTGAAGTATATTCCAGAGATAAATGGAGTTGGAAAGACTCACTCCAAATGGCTAAGCTTGAAGCCGTCCCAGGAAAGAAAATACAAATTAGCTGCCGAGTAATCAATGGGTCTGCTCACCATAGACCAACTGTAATTGAAACCATCCATGTAGACTCTACTAAACCGGACAAACATAACACTGATTGATTGTTACAAAATTATAGAGCCAAACTCAGATTGCTGGCACAACTTCACCTTTATCAAACCTATCATAGTATATTGTATTTGGGGCTACAGGGGCACGGAATTGTTATTTGAATTTATGATTGACTCAAATACATCTGAACCTGTTGAAATGAACCCAAAACCTACACCCCCACAAACTTTCAAGGGTGTAGCTACTCAGCCCTCCATTAGTCTAACTCCTTACACCTTTAACATTGGCCCTTATGCCATTAAACACACAGGTCAACAACAAATACCGTTTAACCCAACATATTCCCTCAAACGAGTAGAATTGTCAATGCAGATTAATATCTCTGCGATCAAACCCACCTGCTCACCATTCCTGAGTACATCTTATGCAGGATGGTCAGCATGGTTAGGCCGGCGAACTGTTGACACCTCACAACGACTGAAGAGAGAGGTGACTGGTATCTTAGGAACAGGACTGGGAGTCTTAAATAGTACAGATGCTGAGATACTTGCAAACAAACTAGTCACAACTACTAGTGCTCTAGACAAATTAAAACATCCTCTACAGTCCTCTCTATCAGCATTGGGAAATCACCAATGGCTTTTATCGAATATATTGCCTCAGTGGGAGGAAACAGGTGAAAAAGACCATCAGCTGATCACAAATGCACTTGGTACAACCCCAAACAATGTTTCCTTGGCCCTTAGTTGTATCCAAGCCCAACTGTGGATGCAATCTATGACAGCCGCAATTATAAGGGAAGGTGAAGAAGGCACCTTGCCCACTGAAATTCGAAAAGTAATATGGGATAATGCAATTGAGTTTGAGAGAAAATTTCAATCCTGGTGGTATCTGGTTAATTTCACCTATGATCCCACTGAGAGCAAAGCCACAGCTTTTGTCTTAACGATACGCAATGCCTCAGTATACACCATATACCCAATCATCGCACTGGGGTTGAATCACCATGGAGCTATACTCCATCCGGTAGAGCATAGAGTGTGGGCACAACAAAACGAGAATAAATGGCAAACTGTTGATGTTGAAGCATGCATTTCACGAGATCAACAAGGATTCATTTGTGAGAGTAATACTCTCAAGGCACAAGACATTTGTCTTGACACCAACCAGAATGTTTGTCATTTTGAGATACAACCTGATGAAACCCCAGAAACTGTGCTTGTATATATTGGGAAAGGGTGTGTTTGCATGAGGTCTCCCTGTACTTTTGTATTCGTAGATGACATAGCAGTAGATATAAGTAATAACTCAAATCTTTGTGTTTGTAACTTTACTAACATCATTGGATGTGACTTCAGTTATTCAGCTCCTGTTACGTCTTTTCAATTGCTACAATCTAATTACACATTGATTCGAGATTTGCTGCCTACCCCTATCGGAATGAATCTCTCACTAGTGAGGAAGTTGCTACAACACGATGAATTGAAGCGATTGTTGAAAGAGGCCCAAGAAAATGGACAAAGAACTCTGATTACTGTCCATCATGATGTTGAAGAAATACACCATGTACTGGAAAGGGTCAAGAGAGACGGTGGACATGAACGGTGGGACACCCTCTTTGGATGGTCACCGACAGCTACAGGACTTTTTAACAAGATGCTCCATCCTGTTGTTGTTCTACTAGTACTCACTGTATTGTGCTTTGCTTTGACAATTGTTTTGCATGTTAGACTTTGGATTATGATGAAACGCTTAACTCGCTTAATCACCCCGCAAGAAGTATTTGCACTTGATATCCCTCGCCATAAGAGGACATGTGATATTCCCCATCAGTATTGATTATCGTGGAGCTTGAGTGACTGTAGTCACGGGGTGGATTATGTGGAATAATTACTAAATTGGCCAAGAATACAAAAATACAGCATTGTTCACACATTAAGGAAAGTCATAAAATCAAGAGGCTTCTGAGGTAGAATACAGCCACAGCTAGCACACGAAGAATGCAACATCTGTGATTCCCTGCGCGAGGTTGTTTGCGAAACTACACGAGGGATGGAACGGAACACGCTTGTTCCGTGGCCTTCCCTTGTGACGAATAGCAGATATGGGGACGAGATGGTACTACGGAACTGATAAGCGGCCTACACGCTACCCGAGCCAACCTTTCGTCAAATGTTGATGAAATGCTGTCCTTTTGTGCGAACTTTGCTCACCACAATGTACCAAAACACACCTCCATCCCGGAGGCTATCCGCCCCCGAGGTGTGAACACTCCTCCTTGAATACATTAATCATAATAAAAGTATGTATGACTAAAGTCACTCAAACTCCACTTTGAAGATAAAAAAATAATATAAAAATAGCCCAAGAGAGAGGGGATGTCAGGGAAGACACCATCGCGAAGAATTCCACCGCTGATTTCCGGGATCAGTCGACGGGCTGAGCCTTTCTTCCCCCCCATAGGGACGCCTTTGGGTAAGACTTCGATTACACCGAGCGCTTTCTCGGGGACTTAGAAATTTCTCTAGAGAATCTCTACCCTACGTTTATAGCCAGGCTGTATCGTTTATAATTTTGTCGCGCGTTTGTATACTTAGCAATATCTTTATTTGCACGTGCTTTGCAGACAGTGTATTTATCACCGGCAATCCTAAAGAACCTGTATATCTGTTGTTTAAATAAACTGCACTGTTTAAGTAGCTAGTCGTTCCGCTTTCTCACTGAACGCGACCAAAACTACAGAGAGGCCGTGCTAGTTCAGGAGCACGACTAGACTGAAGGTGCAGTCCACTATTAGTGTATCCAAATCGTAGTAGTTTAATACATATTAAACGCGATTGGACTGATAGTGCTGAATTGGGCATCACTCAGAATTTAAACCTAGCCGCACCTAGCCTCCCACCTCGGTGAGGAGTGTTAGAACGCAAGGGGGTTTATCTTCTGCCAAAACCGCTTGGCCCCGTTTCACGCAACAGAATTTGGCGTAGTCGGCAGGATTGCCATGGATAAACTGCTGCAAAAATATGATTGTGCCCCTTCCCAGGCTGGGAAGGAGTGGGCCCAAAAATTTTGGAAGGATGAAGAGAAAGTGGTGGAACGTATTGAAGAGTGTCGGGTTTCACAGAAGCTCAGAGCGGGGAAAGGCAAGGGTGTGATTTGTGCTGCGTTAGGCGCCTGTTTATCTTGTGCACAACAAGAAGCTAGAGAAACCCCTGCTCCTAATCTGATTTCAGCTGTAGAATATGCAACCCTGAAATCGGAGAATGAGGTGCTGAAGTCATCATTAGCCTTGCAAAAGGAGACAGGAGAAAAATTAAGAACTCACGTCGATAAGCTTGTGAGTGAGAATGAATGTTTAGGAAACCAGAATGCTCAACTTAAAATATTATTAGAAAGGGTGACTGGGCTCTTAGATAAAATGCAGCCCTCGACCCAGGTCCAACAGATTCGTAAGTTAATGTGTTATCCAAATTCCGGAACCCAGACCGGAGATTTTTTGTCTAATAGCGAGGATGACGAAGAAGATGAGGAGGAAAGGACTTTTACTTTGAAATCCCAAGTTTTTCCTTTACGTCCTCTGGTTAAAACTGAAGCTGCGGTTGATGACGATGATGAAATTCACACCACTGTGCGTACCGTTCCACGGACACCAACCGAGTTAACAAAAATAAGGGAGAAATATTCGAGGCGACCAGAAGAGTCAGCTGTTGAGTACGTGTGGCGAGTTTCTTCTGAAGGGGGGGACAGAATTATGCTGAGTGAGGAAGAAGCAGGAGACTCTTGGGGACCAGGAGTGTTTTTAACCACTATGCCTGGGGATCATAATTATTCCCTAACTGCTCGAGCAGCCTATTGGGCAGGGGGTATGGATCCGCGAGAGAGGGGGGAGCCGTTAGAGATTAGAGCTACAGGCTACTCTGATCTGTTTGCGGCTGTACGGAAAGCAGCTTGTCTGCAAGCCATGTATGACAGAGAGGAATTTCGGAAATCCCCAATGTCAGCCCCTATCGACCCCGATCGATTAGCCCCTCTCATCCGTGGTCTTCCCGATTGCCTGAAACCGTTCCTTGTTCGTACTCAAGATCGTATACGAGAGGCTCGGGGTGCTCATAGGCGGGGCCGTCGTCACTACATGCCCACCTGGAATGAATATGTACAGGAAATAGATCAATATGGGCGCCGAATGGGCTGGGCCAGCCTAACTAGTGAGAAATCCTCCGAACACCCCCGAAAGGTTCGCCAAGTCCGAACTCACACTAAAAACCCTAAATCGGAGGAAAGGTTTAAGCCTGATAAGGACCGGAATGAGTTGTGGCGTAAAGCCCTACAATTAGGGGTGCCCCGACAATTCTTGCACGGTGTCCCTACGGGAGACCTCCGTACACTAGTCCAATCTCTAACTAGAAAGAATAATGTGGCTGGGGAGAAAAGTCTAACCAGAGAATCCCCAAGTCGTGAGAAAATTGTGCCTTCTGCACCGGAACGTAACTTGATTGATTTGACAGAGTCCCAGCCAAAAAACTCCTATCCCCGGGGAGGGCAGTGAGCCACCCTGTCCGGCAGGTACTAGCAATTCAATGGCTCTCTCATAAAGACTCCGAACCCGTTATTATCATTCCTGTTGGACCCCGGAAGATATTGGTAAATTTTATTATTGATACTGGAGCCCAAATGTCTGCAATCACTAACGAAACAGCACAACTTCTAGGTATAAATCCCACCCGACGCAGAGTCAACTTCACAGGAATTGATGGTGTGGTAAAAACATGCCCCACTGCAAAAATTAACCTCTGGTTGCCGGGAGAGCAGCGAATGACTAGGGCAGAAGTGTTAGTGGGTGCCTCACATTCTAACCTCCTAGGATTTGACGTGCTGCGTGGGCGAATGTGGAAATTCCCGGATGGAACTGCGTGGAGTTTTGCAGGACGCAAAAAAGGATTAGACACAGTTAAACTGGGCCTATTAGAAACATCTATACCTTTGCCTCCCTCTAAAATTACCAACGTCCGACAGTACCCACTGCCTGCAGCTGCACTTGCAGGAGCAGACGGGGTGGTATCAGATTTAGAAAAAAGAAACATCATTCAGAGGACTCACTCGCCTTATAATTCACCGGTGTGGCCAGTAAAGAAACCAACCGGGCAATGGCGTTTCACAGTAGATTACCGAAAGTTAAACGCCAACGCTGCACCCCTGACCGCTGCGGTTCCGAGTATCGCGGAAATTGTGACAATGATAAAAGGAGCTGCCCATCCTTGGATGGCTGCCTTAGATGTAAAAGACATGTTTTTTATGATTCCCCTCCTTGAGCAAGACAAAGCGCAGTTTGCATTCACGTGGAAAGGAGTCCAATATACCTTTAACCGACTTCCACAAGGATACAAACATTCCCCCACCATTGCTCATAATGCTTTAGCTAAAGCGCTATCAGAGATTCCTGTTTCACAGGGATGTACAGTATACCAATATATTGACGACATCTTAATAGGGGGGGAGAGAGCCAAGAAAGTGTACAAGACATGATGCAAAACATCCGAAAAACATTATCAGATTTGGGATTGGAAATTCCAGACTCAAAATGTCAGGGACCTGCACAGGAAGTTAAATTCCTGGGGGTCTGGTGGATTAAGGGAGCTGCTTCTGTCCCTCAGGATACCCTGAAAAAAATAGAACATGGACAGAATCCTTCCAGCACGAAGGAGTTACAGCAAGTTCTGGGAACTTTAAGTTATTGGCGTAAACACATCCCTGGCTTTTCCATCATTGCTCGCCCCCTTTATTGTTTGCTCAAAAAAGGTAAATCCTGGGAGTGGACTGAACAACATACTAATGCACTGGAATTGCTAATAAAAGAGCTAAGGTTATTCCAACAACTTGGCCCCATACATCCAACTGACCCTGTCCATGTAGAATGGGGGTCCAGCGAACATGGCTCTCATTGTAACTTATGGCAAAAGGGACCAGCAGGACCGGAGAGACCATTAGAATTTAGCTCTCACTCCTTTAATGATACTGAGAGCAGATATTCAGACCTAGAGAAGGGTTTACTGTCCCTGGTGCGAGCATTGCAACGAGCAGAGCAGATAAGGAGAGAACAGAGCGTGATTGTTCGGGGCCCTTTTCGTCTCCTAGATGTGGTCCGTAAAGGGACAGCACCGCCAGCCGGCATTGCCCAGAAACCCACAGTTCGAAAGTGGTATGCTTATTTAGAAGGCATTAATGATATCATGCCAATCTCTGAAGGTAGTATCAAAGTATCCAAGCTCCAGAAGGATATAGATGGTGCCCTATTGTTCCAATCCCCACCAAACAGACCATCTCCAATCCAAGAAGCACCTCCTCTGAAAGAAGGCAGTGATCTTACAGGAGTGTGGTTTACTGATGCGTCATCTCACCGTGAGAACAATAAGTGGAAATACAAGGCCGTAGCACTGGAAGTAGCAACGGGGGAAAGAGCAATTGAAACAGGAGAAGGTAGCGCACAAGTAGGGGAACTCAGAGCCGTCCTACTAGCTGCACAACGTGGGGCTACTTACATTTACACTGACTCATATGCTGTTTTTAAAGGAGCCACTGAATGGATTGGACACTGGGCAGCCAATGATTGGCAGGTGAATAGAGTCCCAATCTGGGAGACAGAGAGTTGGAAGCAACTGTTGGAAATGGGAGGACAGAGAACATTGCACATCGGTTGGGTAAAAGGCCATGATCGTTCGAACTCGATCACTGCTCAATTCAACCAACAGGTAGATAGCCTCACGCGGTTGCAGCAAATTGACATTGTAGATGATGGTCGGGAATGGGAACGCTTACTCGAATGGTTACATATTAAGCGTGGCCATACAGGCCGTGCTGATCTGTATCAGGAAGGTCTAGCCCGGGGGTGGCCTGTGTCGGTTAAGCTGTGTGAACAAGTAGTAACCGCCTGTTCACAATGTCGCCTACGACTCAATAAAGATCATCCGAGTAAGGCGCCTCCTTTACACATTCGGGACAAGAAAACATTGTGGCATTCATGGCAAATTGATTATATTGGGCCCTTGAGATCATCAGGTGAGAAAAGATACGTCCTAGTCGGAGTGGAGATTATCTCTGGCCTCGCTATGGCCACCAGCTTCAAATCAGCTACCGGGAACAACACAGTGAAAGGCCTAAAAGGGTGGTTCAGCACACTTCCCCTTCCTGAGGAAATCCAAAGTGATAACGGTTCACACTTTACCGCTACAGTGGTACAAGATTGGGCCAAAGAAGAAGGGATTCGATGGGTATTTCATACTCCCTATTATCCTCAGGCTAATGGCATTGTTGAACGCACCAATGGATTGGTTAAGCGTTTTGCAAAAACTCATGAACCTGGTTGGCATTTGCCATTGGATGATGCCATCTATCAATTAAATAACAGATGGAGTGGAGATGGCTGTCCTAAAATGAAAGCTTTCTGTGTATCTGCTGATATCATCACTCCAAAAGTTCCCAATGAACCACGAAAATACCTGGGACAATTTCACCCTGGGCAACCTGTGTTAGTGAAAATGCCTCAAATTGGCACAGTACCAATGGTGTTAGCTACTCCCAAAAACCCCCATGCACGGGAAGCCAAAGACTGTTCAGGGAAGATACACCGGATCAGCACCCGGTGGATCTCGCCCTCTTTTTAACCCCGTCGGTCAAATGAGACCGAGCAGATTTTCTTTTCCTTTGTGTCTTACAGGAACCTCGGAAGAACTGTACGTGGACAGACGCATTGGCCTACGCTAACCTCGAGTGTCTCCAGGGAATCCTGACATTGATCCTGGCAATAATATTATTTTTGTTATGTATGGCCATCTGGAGGCCTAAATTTTAGAATGACGAATTGGCAGATGGAATTGATGCTATTCAGTTTTATCTTTTTACTCCCTGTTGTTTGTAGTCAAAGAGACCCAGAATGGCCGTGGTCTCAAGCTTATGTAAAACACAATGCGATGGCAGGAACAGGAAAAGGAAAATTGAGCCTGGCCACTGTAGTCCTACATGAAAATGAGGTGTTTTCAAAACATGAGATAGATCAAAGCATAGATAAAGTCGAACCTGACTCAACTCCACAGACTAGTCTGGTTCCACTGCCACTATCTGAAACCCCCGATAATGACACCTTATTGAGCGGACTTAAGAATCTGCCCCTTGATGATGAGCTTTGGGATAATGCACTGTCACGATACGCTGCAAGCACTGAGACACTAGAAAACATGAGGGATTTAAATCTCTCCACTCTGGTTATACAAGGAAGTGAAGTATATTCCAGAGATAAATGGAGTTGGAAAGACTCACTCCAAATGGCTAAGCTTGAAGCCGTCCCAGGAAAGAAAATACAAATTAGCTGCCGAGTAATCAATGGGTCTGCTCACCATAGACCAACTGTAATTGAAACCATCCATGTAGACTCTACTAAACCGGACAAATATAACACTGATTGATTGTTACAAAATTATAGAGCCAAACTCAGATTGCTGGCACAACTTCACCTTTATCAAACCTATCATAGTATATTGTATTTGGGGCTACAGGGGCACGGAATTGTTATTTGAATTTATGATTGACTCAAATACATCTGAACCTGTTGAAATGAACCCAAAACCTACACCCCCACAAACTTTCAAGGGTGTAGCTACTCAGCCCTCCATTAGTCTAACTCCTTACACCTTTAACATTGGCCCTTATGCCATTAAACACACAGGTCAACAACAAATACCGTTTAACCCAACATATTCCCTCAAACGAGTAGAATTGTCAATGCAGATTAATATCTCTGCGATCAAACCCACCTGCTCACCATTCCTGAGTACATCTTATGCAGGATGGTCAGCATGGTTAGGCCGGCGAACTGTTGACACCTCACAACAACTGAAGAGAGAGGTGACTGGTATCTTAGGAACAGGACTGGGAGTCTTAAATAGTACAGATGCTGAGATACTTGCAAACAAACTAGTCACAACTACTAGTGCTCTAGACAAATTAAAACATCCTCTACAGTCCTCTCTATCAGCATTGGGAAATCACCAATGGCTTTTATCGAATATATTGCCTCAGTGGGAGGAAACAGGTGAAAAAGACCATCAGCTGATCACAAATGCACTTGGTACAACCCCAAACAATGTTTCCTTGGCCCTTAGTTGTATCCAAGCCCAACTGTGGATGCAATCTATGACAGCCGCAATTATAAGGGAAGGTGAAGAAGGCACCTTGCCCACTGAAATTCGAAAAGTAATATGGGATAATGCAATTGAGTTTGAGAGAAAATTTCAATCCTGGTGGTATCTGGTTAATTTCACCTATGATCCCACTGAGAGCAAAGCCACAGCTTTTGTCTTAACAATACGCAATGCCTCAGTATACACCATATACCCAATCATCGCACTGGGGTTGAATCACCATGGAGCTATACTCCATCCGGTAGAGCATAGAGTGTGGGCACAACAAAACGAGAATAAATGGCAAACTGTTGATGTTGAAGCATGCATTTCACGAGATCAACAAGGATTCATTTGTGAGAGTAATACTCTCAAGGCACAAGACATTTGTCTTGACACCAACCAGAATGTTTGTCATTTTGAGATACAACCTGATGAAACCCCAGAAACTGTGCTTGTATATATTGGGAAAGGGTGTGTTTGCATGAGGTCTCCCTGTACTTTTGTATTCGTAGATGACATAGCAGTAGATATAAGTAATAACTCAAATCTTTGTGTTTGTAACTTTACTAACATCATTGGATGTGACTTCAGTTATTCAGCTCCTGTTACGTCTTTTCAATTGCTACAATCTAATTACACATTGATTCGAGATTTGCTGCCTACCCCTATCGGAATGAATCTCTCACTAGTGAGGAAGTTGCTACAACACGATGAATTGAAGCGATTGTTGAAAGAGGCCCAAGAAAATGGACAAAGAACTCTGATTACTGTCCATCATGATGTTGAAGAAATACACCATGTACTGGAAAGGGTCAAGAGAGACGGTGGACATGAATGGTGGGACACCCTCTTTGGATGGTCACCGACAGCTACAGGACTTTTTAACAAGATGCTCCATCCTGTTGTTGTTCTACTAGTACTCACTGTATTGTGCTTTGCTTTGACAATTGTTTTGCATGTTAGACTTTGGATTATGATGAAACGCTTAACTCGCTTAATCACCCCGCAAGAAGTATTTGCACTTGATATCCCTCGCCATAAGAGGACATGTGATATTCCCCATCAGTATTGATTATCGTGGAGCTTGAGTGACTGTAGTCACGGGGTGGATTATGTGGAATAATTACTAAATTGGCCAAGAATACAAAAATACAGCATTGTTCACACATTAAGGAAAGTCATAAAATCAAGAGGCTTCTGAGGTAGAATACAGCCACAGCTAGCACACGAAGAATGCAACATCTGTGATTCCCTGCGCAAGGTTGTTTGCGAAACTACACGAGGGATGGAACGGAACACGCTTGTTCCGTGGCCTTCCCTTGTGACGAATAGCAGATATGGGGACGAGATGGTACTACGGAACTGATAAGCGGCCTACACGCTACCCGAGCCAACCTTTCGTCAAATGTTGATGAAATGCTGTCCTTTTGTGCGAACTTTGCTCACCACAATGTACCAAAACACACCTCCATCCCGGAGGCTATCCGCCCCCGAGGTGTGAACACTCCTCCTTGAATACATTAATCATAATAAAAGTATGTATGACTAAAGTCACTCAAACTCCACTTTGAAGATAAAAAAATAATATAAAAATAGCCCAAGAGAGAGGGGATGTCAGGGAAGACACCATCGCGAAGAATTCCACCGCTGATTTCCGGGATCAGTCGACGGGCTGAGCCTTTCTTCCCCCCCATAGGGACGCCTTTGGGTAAGACTTCGATTACACCGAGCGCTTTCTCGGGGACTTAGAAATTTCTCTAGAGAATCTCTACCCTACGTTTATAGCCAGGCTGTATCGTTTATAATTTTGTCGCGCGTTTGTATACTTAGCAATATCTTTATTTGCACGTGCTTTGCAGACAGTGTATTTATCACCGGCAATCCTAAAGAACCTGTATATCTGTTGTTTAAATAAACTGCACTGTTTAAGTAGCTAGTCGTTCCGCTTTCTCACTGAACGCGACCAAAACTACAGAGAGGCCGTGCTAGTTCAGGAGCACGACTAGACTGAAGGTGCAGTCCACTATTAGTGTATCCAAATCGTAGTAGTTTAATACATATTAAACGCGATTGGACTGATAGTGCTGAATTGGGCATCACTCAGAATTTAAACCTAGCCGCACCTAGCCTCCCACCTCGGTGAGGAGTGTTAGAACGCAAGGGGGTTTATCTTCTGCCAAAACCGCTTGGCCCCGTTTCACGCAACAGAATTTGGCGTAGTCGGCAGGATTGCCATGGATAAACTGCTGCAAAAATATGATTGTGCCCCTTCCCAGGCTGGGAAGGAGTGGGCCCAAAAATTTTGGAAGGATGAAGAGAAAGTGGTGGAACGTATTGAAGAGTGTCGGGTTTCACAGAAGCTCAGAGCGGGGAAAGGCAAGGGTGTGATTTGTGCTGCGTTAGGCGCCTGTTTATCTTGTGCACAACAAGAAGCTAGAGAAACCCCTGCTCCTAATCTGATTTCAGCTGTAGAATATGCAACCCTGAAATCGGAGAATGAGGTGCTGAAGTCATCATTAGCCTTGCAAAAGGAGACAGGAGAAAAATTAAGAACTCACGTCGATAAGCTTGTGAGTGAGAATGAACGTTTAGGAAACCAGAATGCTCAACTTAAAATATTATTAGAAAGGGTGACTGGGCTCTTAGATAAAATGCAGCCCTCGACCCAGGTCCAACAGATTCGTAAGTTAATGTGTTATCCAAATTCCGGAACCCAGACCGGAGATTTTTTGTCTAATAGTGAGGATGACGAAGAAGATGAGGAGGAAAGGACTTTTACTTTGAAATCCCAAGTTTTTCCTTTACGTCCTCTGGTTAAAACTGAAGCTGCGGTTGATGACGATGATGAAATTCACACCACTGTGCGTACCGTTCCACGGACACCAACCGAGTTAACAAAAATAAGGGAGAAATATTCGAGGCGACCAGAAGAGTCAGCTGTTGAGTACGTGTGGCGAGTTTCTTCTGAAGGGGGGGACAGAATTATGCTGAGTGAGGAAGAAGCAGGAGACTCTTGGGGACCAGGAGTGTTTTTAACCACTATGCCTGGGGATCATAATTATTCCCTAACTGCTCGAGCAGCCTATTGGGCAGGGGGTATGGATCCGCGAGAGAGGGGGGAGCCGTTAGAGATTAGAGCTACAGGCTACTCTGATCTGTTTGCGGCTGTACGGAAAGCAGCTTGTCTGCAAGCCATGTATGACAGAGAGGAATTTCGGAAATCCCCAATGTCAGCCCCTATCGACCCCGATCGATTAGCCCCTCTCATCCGTGGTCTTCCCGATTGCCTGAAACCGTTCCTTGTTCGTACTCAAGATCGTATACGAGAGGCTCGGGGTGCTCATAGGCGGGGCCGTCGTCACTACATGCCCACCTGGAATGAATATGTACAGGAAATAGATCAATATGGGCGCCGAATGGGCTGGGCCAGCCTAACTAGTGAGAAATCCTCCGAACACCCCCGAAAGGTTCGCCAAGTCCGAACTCACACTAAAAACCCTAAATCGGAGGAAAGGTTTAAGCCTGATAAGGACCGGAATGAGTTGTGGCGTAAAGCCCTACAATTAGGGGTGCCCCGACAATTCTTGCACGGTGTCCCTACGGGAGACCTCCGTACACTAGTCCAATCTCTAACTAGAAAGAATAATGTGGCTGGGGAGAAAAGTCTAACCAGAGAATCCCCAAGTCGTGAGAAAATTGTGCCTTCTGCACCGGAACGTAACTTGATTGATTTGACAGAGTCCCAGCCAAAAAGCTCCTATCCCCGGGGAGGGCAGTGAGCCACCCTGTCCGGCAGGTACTAGCAATTCAATGGCTCTCTCATAAAGACTCCGAACCCGTTATTATCATTCCTGTTGGACCCCGGAAGATATTGGTAAATTTTATTATTGATACTGGAGCCCAAATGTCTGCAATCACTAACGAAACAGCACAACTTCTAGGTATAAATCCCACCCGACGCAGAGTCAACTTCACAGGAATTGATGGTGTGGTAAAAACATGCCCCACTGCAAAAATTAACCTCTGGTTGCCGGGAGAGCAGCGAATGACTAGGGCAGAAGTGTTAGTGGGTGCCTCACATTCTAACCTCCTAGGATTTGACGTGCTGCGTGGGCGAATGTGGAAATTCCCGGATGGAACTGCGTGGAGTTTTGCAGGACGCAAAAAAGGATTAGACACAGTTAAACTGGGCCTATTAGAAACATCTATACCTTTGCCTCCCTCTAAAATTACCAACGTCCGACAGTACCCACTGCCTGCAGCTGCACTTGCAGGAGCAGACGGGGTGGTATCAGATTTAGAAAAAAGAAACATCATTAAGAGGACTCACTCGCCTTATAATTCACCGGTGTGGCCAGTAAAGAAACCAACCGGGCAATGGCGTTTCACAGTAGATTACCGAAAGTTAAACGCCAACACTGCACCCCTGACCGCTGCGGTTCCGAGTATCGCGGAAATTGTGACAATGATAAAAGGAGCTGCCCATCCTTGGATGGCTGCCTTAGATGTAAAAGACATGTTTTTTATGATTCCCCTCCTTGAGCAAGACAAAGCGCAGTTTGCATTCACGTGGAAAGGAGTCCAATATACCTTTAACCGACTTCCACAAGGATACAAACATTCCCCCACCATTGCTCATAATGCTTTAGCTAAAGCGCTATCAGAGATTCCTGTTTCACAGGGATGTACAGTATACCAATATATTGACGACATCTTAATAGGGGGGGAGAGAGCCAAGAAAGTGTACAAGACATGATGCAAAACATCCGAAAAACATTATCAGATTTGGGATTGGAAATTCCAGACTCAAAATGTCAGGGACCTGCACAGGAAGTTAAATTCCTGGGGGTCTGGTGGATTAAGGGAGCTGCTTCTGTCCCTCAGGATACCCTGAAAAAAATAGAACATGGACAGAATCCTTCCAGCACGAAGGAGTTACAGCAAGTTCTGGGAACTTTAAGTTATTGGCGTAAACACATCCCTGGCTTTTCCATCATTGCTCGCCCCCTTTATTGTTTGCTCAAAAAAGGTAAATCCTGGGAGTGGACTGAACAACATACTAATGCACTGGAATTGCTAATAAAAGAGCTAAGGTTATTCCAACAACTTGGCCCCATACATCCAACTGACCCTGTCCATGTAGAATGGGGGTCCAGCGAACATGGTTCTCATTGTAACTTATGGCAAAAGGGACCAGCAGGACCGGAGAGACCATTAGAATTTAGCTCTCACTCCTTTAATGATACTGAGAGCAGATATTCAGACCTAGAGAAGGGTTTACTGTCCCTGGTGCGAGCATTGCAACGAGCAGAGCAGATAAGGAGAGAACAGAGCGTGATTGTTCGGGGCCCTTTTCGTCTCCTAGATGTGGTCCGTAAAGGGACAGCACCACCAGCCGGCATTGCCCAGAAACCCACAGTTCGAAAGTGGTATGCTTATTTAGAAGGCATTAATGATATCATGCCAATCTCTGAAGGTAGTATCAAAGTATCCAAGCTCCAGAAGGATATAGATGGTGCCCTATTGTTCCAATCCCCACCAAACAGACCATCTCCAATCCAAGAAGCACCTCCTCTGAAAGAAGGCAGTGATCTTACAGGAGTGTGGTTTACTGATGCGTCATCTCACCGTGAGAACAATAAGTGGAAATACAAGGCCGTAGCACTGGAAGTAGCAACGGGGGAAAGAGCAATTGAAACAGGAGAAGGTAGCGCACAAGTAGGGGAACTCAGAGCCGTCCTACTAGCTGCACAACGTGGGGCTACTTACATTTACACTGACTCATATGCTGTTTTTAAAGGAGCCACTGAATGGATTGGACACTGGGCAGCCAATGATTGGCAGGTGAATAGAGTCCCAATCTGGGAGACAGAGAGTTGGAAGCAACTGTTGGAAATGGGAGGACAGAGAACATTGCACATTGGTTGGGTAAAAGGCCATGATCGTTCGAACTCGATCACTGCTCAATTCAACCAACAGGTAGATAGCCTCACGCGGTTGCAGCAAATTGACATTGTAGATGATGGTCGGGAATGGGAACGCTTACTCGAATGGTTACATATTAAGCGTGGCCATACAGGCCGTGCTGATCTGTATCAGGAAGGTCTAGCCCGGGGGTGGCCTGTGTCGGTTAAGCTGTGTGAACAAGTAGTAACCGCCTGTTCACAATGTCGCCTACGACTCAATAAAGATCATCCGAGTAAGGCGCCTCCTTTACACATTCGGGACAAGAAAACATTGTGGCATTCATGGCAAATTGATTATATTGGGCCCTTGAGATCATCAGGTGAGAAAAGATACGTCCTAGTCGGAGTGGAGATTATCTCTGGCCTCGCTATGGCCACCAGCTTCAAATCAGCTACCGGGAACAACACAGTGAAAGGCCTAAAAGGGTGGTTCAGCACACTTCCCCTTCCTGAGGAAATCCAAAGTGATAACGGTTCACACTTTACCGCTACAGTGGTACAAGATTGGGCCAAAGAAGAAGGGATTCGATGGGTATTTCATACTCCCTATTATCCTCAGGCTAATGGCATTGTTGAACGCACCAATGGATTGGTTAAGCGTTTTGCAAAAACTCATGAACCTGGTTGGCATTTGCCATTGGATGATGCCATCTATCAATTAAATAACAGATGGAGTGGAGATGGCTGTCCTAAAATGAAAGCTTTCTGTGTATCTGCTGATATCATCACTCCAAAAGTTCCCAATGAACCACGAAAATACCTGGGACAATTTCACCCTGGGCAACCTGTGTTAGTGAAAATGCCTCAAATTGGCACAGTACCAATGGTGTTAGCTACTCCCAAAAACCCCCATGCACGGGAAGCCAAAGACTGTTCAGGGAAGATACACCGGATCAGCACCCGGTGGATCTCGCCCTCTTTTTAACCCCGTCGGTCAAATGAGACCGAGCAGATTTTCTTTTCCTTTGTGTCTTACAGGAACCTCGGAAGAACTGTACGTGGACAGACGCATTGGCCTACGCTAACCTCGAGTGTCTCCAGGGAATCCTGACATTGATCCTGGCAATAATATTATTTTTGTTATGTATGGCCATCTGGAGGCCTAAATTTTAGAATGACGAATTGGCAGATGGAATTGATGCTATTCAGTTTTATCTTTTTACTCCCTGTTGTTTGTAGTCAAAGAGACCCAGAATGGCCGTGGTCTCAAGCTTATGTAAAACACAATGCGATGGCAGGAACAGGAAAAGGAAAATTGAGCCTGGCCACTGTAGTCCTACATGAAAATGAGGTGTTTTCAAAACATGAGATAGATCAAAGCATAGATAAAGTCGAACCTGACTCAACTCCACAGACTAGTCTGGTTCCACTGCCACTATCTGAAACCCCCGATAATGACACCTTATTGAGCGGACTTAAGAATCTGCCCCTTGATGATGAGCTTTGGGATAATGCACTGTCACGATACACTGCAAGCACTGAGACACTAGAAAACATGAGGGATTTAAATCTCTCCACTCTGGTTATACAAGGAAGTGAAGTATATTCCAGAGATAAATGGAGTTGGAAAGACTCACTCCAAATGGCTAAGCTTGAAGCCGTCCCAGGAAAGAAAATACAAATTAGCTGCCGAGTAATCAATGGGTCTGCTCACCATAGACCAACTGTAATTGAAACCATCCATGTAGACTCTACTAAACCGGACAAATATAACACTGATTGATTGTTACAAAATTATAGAGCCAAACTCAGATTGCTGGCACAACTTCACCTTTATCAAACCTATCATAGTATATTGTATTTGGGGCTACAGGGGCACGGAATTGTTATTTGAATTTATGATTGACTCAAATACATCTGAACCTGTTGAAATGAACCCAAAACCTACACCCCCACAAACTTTCAAGGGTGTAGCTACTCAGCCCTCCATTAGTCTAACTCCTTACACCTTTAACATTGGCCCTTATGCCATTAAACACACAGGTCAACAACAAATACCGTTTAACCCAACATATTCCCTCAAACGAGTAGAATTGTCAATGCAGATTAATATCTCTGCGATCAAACCCACCTGCTCACCATTCCTGAGTACATCTTATGCAGGATGGTCAGCATGGTTAGGCCGGCGAACTGTTGACACCTCACAACGACTGAAGAGAGAGGTGACTGGTATCTTAGGAACAGGACTGGGAGTCTTAAATAGTACAGATGCTGAGATACTTGCAAACAAACTAGTCACAACTACTAGTGATCTAGACAAATTAAAACATCCTCTACAGTCCTCTCTATCAGCATTGGGAAATCACCAATGGCTTTTATCGAATATATTGCCTCAGTGGGAGGAAACAGGTGAAAAAGACCATCAGCTGATCACAAATGCACTTGGTACAACCCCAAACAATGTTTCCTTGGCCCTTAGTTGTATCCAAGCCCAACTGTGGATGCAATCTATGACAGCCGCAATTATAAGGGAAGGTGAAGAAGGCACCTTGCCCACTGAAATTCGAAAAGTAATATGGGATAATGCAATTGAGTTTGAGAGAAAATTTCAGTCCTGGTGGTATCTGGTTAATTTCACCTATGATCCCACTGAGAGCAAAGCCACAGCTTTTGTCTTAACGATACGCAATGCCTCAGTATACACCATATACCCAATCATCGCACTGGGGTTGAATCACCATGGAGCTATACTCCATCCGGTAGAGCATAGAGTGTGGGCACAACAAAACGAGAATAAATGGCAAACTGTTGATGTTGAAGCATGCATTTCACGAGATCAACAAGGATTCATTTGTGAGAGTAATACTCTCAAGGCACAAGACATTTGTCTTGACACCAACCAGAATGTTTGTCATTTTGAGATACAACCTGATGAAACCCCAGAAACTGTGCTTGTATATATTGGGAAAGGGTGTGTTTGCATGAGGTCTCCCTGTACTTTTGTATTCGTAGATGACATAGCAGTAGATATAAGTAATAACTCAAATCTTTGTGTTTGTAACTTTACTAACATCATTGGATGTGACTTCAGTTATTCAGCTCCTGTTACGTCTTTTCAATTGCTACAATCTAATTACACATTGATTCGAGATTTGCTGCCTACCCCTATCGGAATGAATCTCTCACTAGTGAGGAAGTTGCTACAACACGATGAATTGAAGCGATTGTTGAAAGAGGCCCAAGAAAATGGACAAAGAACTCTGATTACTGTCCATCATGATGTTGAAGAAATACACCATGTACTGGAAAGGGTCAAGAGAGACGGTGGACATGAATGGTGGGACACCCTCTTTGGATGGTCACCGACAGCTACAGGACTTTTTAACAAGATGCTCCATCCTGTTGTTGTTCTACTAGTACTCACTGTATTGTGCTTTGCTTTGACAATTGTTTTGCATGTTAGACTTTGGATTATGATGAAACGCTTAACTCGCTTAATCACCCCGCAAGAAGTATTTGCACTTGATATCCCTCGCCATAAGAGGACATGTGATATTCCCCATCAGTATTGATTATCGTGGAGCTTGAGTGACTGTAGTCACGGGGTGGATTATGTGGAATAATTACTAAATTGGCCAAGAATACAAAAATACAGCATTGTTCACACATTAAGGAAAGTCATAAAATCAAGAGGCTTCTGAGGTAGAATACAGCCACAGCTAGCACACGAAGAATGCAACATCTGTGATTCCCTGCGCGAGGTTGTTTGCGAAACTACACGAGGGATGGAACGGAACACGCTTGTTCCGTGGCCTTCCCTTGTGACGAATAGCAGATATGGGGACGAGATGGTACTACGGAACTGATAAGCGGCCTACACGCTACCCGAGCCAACCTTTCGTCAAATGTTGATGAAATGCTGTCCTTTTGTGCGAACTTTGCTCACCACAATGTACCAAAACACACCTCCATCCCGGAGGCTATCCGCCCCCGAGGTGTGAACACTCCTCCTTGAATACATTAATCATAATAAAAGTATGTATGACTAAAGTCACTCAAACTCCACTTTGAAGATAAAAAAATAATATAAAAATAGCCCAAGAGAGAGGGGATGTCAGGGAAGACACCATCGCGAAGAATTCCACCGCTGATTTCCGGGATCAGTCGACGGGCTGAGCCTTTCTTCCCCCCCATAGGGACGCCTTTGGGTAAGACTTCGATTACACCGAGCGCTTTCTCGGGGACTTAGAAATTTCTCTAGAGAATCTCTACCCTACGTTTATAGCCAGGCTGTATCGTTTATAATTTTGTCGCGCGTTTGTATACTTAGCAATATCTTTATTTGCACGTGCTTTGCAGACAGTGTATTTATCACCGGCAATCCTAAAGAACCTGTATATCTGTTGTTTAAATAAACTGCACTGTTTAAGTAGCTAGTCGTTCCGCTTTCTCACTGAACGCGACCAAAACTACAGAGAGGCCGTGCTAGTTCAGGAGCACGACTAGACTGAAGGTGCAGTCCACTATTAGTGTATCCAAATCGTAGTAGTTTAATACATATTAAACGCGATTGGACTGATAGTGCTGAATTGGGCATCACTCAGAATTTAAACCTAGCCGCACCTAGCCTCCCACCTCGGTGAGGAGTGTTAGAACGCAAGGGGGTTCATCTTCTGCCAAAACCGCTTGGCCCCGTTTCACGCAACAGAATTTGGCGTAGTCGGCAGGATTGCCATGGATAAACTGCTGCAAAAATATGATTGTGCCCCTTCCCAGGCTGGGAAGGAGTGGGCCCAAAAATTTTGGAAGGATGAAGAGAAAGTGGTGGAACGTATTGAAGAGTGTCGGGTTTCACAGAAGCTCAGAGCGGGGAAAGGCAAGGGTGTGATTTGTGCTGCGTTAGGCGCCTGTTTATCTTGTGCACAACAAGAAGCTAGAGAAACCCCTGCTCCTAATCTGATTTCAGCTGTAGAATATGCAACCCTGAAATCGGAGAATGAGGTGCTGAAGTCATCATTAGCCTTGCAAAAGGAGACAGGAGAAAAATTAAGAACTCACGTCGATAAGCTTGTGAGTGAGAATGAATGTTTAGGAAACCAGAATGCTCAACTTAAAATATTATTAGAAAGGGTGACTGGGCTCTTAGATAAAATGCAGCCCTCGACCCAGGTCCAACAGATTCGTAAGTTAATGTGTTATCCAAATTCCGGAACCCAGACCGGAGATTTTTTGTCTAATAGTGAGGATGACGAAGAAGATGAGGAGGAAAGGACTTTTACTTTGAAATCCCAAGTTTTTCCTTTACGTCCTCTGGTTAAAACTGAAGCTGCGGTTGATGACGATGATGAAATTCACACCACTGTGCGTACCGTTCCACGGACACCAACCGAGTTAACAAAAATAAGGGAGAAATATTCGAGGCGACCAGAAGAGTCAGCTGTTGAGTACGTGTGGCGAGTTTCTTCTGAAGGGGGGGACAGAATTATGCTGAGTGAGGAAGAAGCAGGAGACTCTTGGGGACCAGGAGTGTTTTTAACCACTATGCCTGGGGATCATAATTATTCCCTAACTGCTCGAGCAGCCTATTGGGCAGGGGGTATGGATCCGCGAGAGAGGGGGGAGCCGTTAGAGATTAGAGCTACAGGCTACTCTGATCTGTTTGCGGCTGTACGGAAAGCAGCTTGTCTGCAAGCCATGTATGACAGAGAGGAATTTCGGAAATCCCCAATGTCAGCCCCTATCGACCCCGATCGATTAGCCCCTCTCATCCGTGGTCTTCCCGATTGCCTGAAACCGTTCCTTGTTCGTACTCAAGATCGTATACGAGAGGCTCGGGGTGCTCATAGGCGGGGCCGTCGTCACTACATGCCCACCTGGAATGAATATGTACAGGAAATAGATCAATATGGGCGCCGAATGGGCTGGGCCAGCCTAACTAGTGAGAAATCCTCCGAACACCCCCGAAAGGTTCGCCAAGTCCGAACTCACACTAAAAACCCTAAATCGGAGGAACGGTTTAAGCCTGATAAGGACCGGAATGAGTTGTGGCGTAAAGCCCTACAATTAGGGGTGCCCCGACAATTCTTGCACGGTGTCCCTACGGGAGACCTCCGTACACTAGTCCAATCTCTAACTAGAAAGAATAATGTGGCTGGGGAGAAAAGTCTAACCAGAGAATCCCCAAGTCGTGAGAAAATTGTGCCTTCTGCACCGGAACGTAACTTGATTGATTTGACAGAGTCCCAGCCAAAAAACTCCTATCCCCGGGGAGGGCAGTGAGCCACCCTGTCCGGCAGGTACTAGCAATTCAATGGCTCTCTCATAAAGACTCCGAACCCGTTATTATCATTCCTGTTGGACCCCGGAAGATATTGGTAAATTTTATTATTGATACTGGAGCCCAAATGTCTGCAATCACTAACGAAACAGCACAACTTCTAGGTATAAATCCCACCCGACGCAGAGTCAACTTCACAGGAATTGATGGTGTGGTAAAAACATGCCCCACTGCAAAAATTAACCTCTGGTTGCCGGGAGAGAAGCGAATGACTAGGGCAGAAGTGTTAGTGGGTGCCTCACATTCTAACCTCCTAGGATTTGACGTGCTGCGTGGGCGAATGTGGAAATTCCCGGATGGAACTGCGTGGAGTTTTGCAGGACGCAAAAAAGGATTAGACGCAGTTAAACTGGGCCTATTAGAAACATCTATACCTTTGCCTCCCTCTAAAATTACCAACGTCCGACAGTACCCACTGCCTGCAGCTGCACTTGCAGGAGCAGACGGGGTGGTATCAGATTTAGAAAAAAGAAACATCATTCAGAGGACTCACTCGCCTTATAATTCACCGGTGTGGCCAGTAAAGAAACCAACCGGGCAATGGCGTTTCACAGTAGATTACCGAAAGTTAAACGCCAACACTGCACCCCTGACCGCTGCGGTTCCGAGTATCGCGGAAATTGTGACAATGATAAAAGGAGCTGCCCATCCTTGGATGGCTGCCTTAGATGTAAAAGACATGTTTTTTATGATTCCCCTCCTTGAGCAAGACAAAGCGCAGTTTGCATTCACGTGGAAAGGAGTCCAATATACCTTTAACCGACTTCCACAAGGATACAAACATTCCCCCACCATTGCTCATAATGCTTTAGCTAAAGCGCTATCAGAGATTCCTGTTTCACAGGGATGTACAGTATACCAATATATTGACGACATCTTAATAGGGGGGGAGAGAGCCAAGAAAGTGTACAAGACATGATGCAAAACATCCGAAAAACATTATCAGATTTGGGATTGGAAATTCCAGACTCAAAATGTCAGGGACCTGCACAGGAAGTTAAATTCCTGGGGGTCTGGTGGATTAAGGGAGCTGCTTCTGTCCCTCAGGATACCCTGAAAAAAATAGAACATGGACAGAATCCTTCCAGCACGAAGGAGTTACAGCAAGTTCTGGGAACTTTAAGTTATTGGCGTAAACACATCCCTGGCTTTTCCATCATTGCTCGCCCCCTTTATTGTTTGCTCAAAAAAGGTAAATCCTGGGAGTGGACTGAACAACATACTAATGCACTGGAATTGCTAATAAAAGAGCTAAGGTTATTCCAACAACTTGGCCCCATACATCCAACTGACCCTGTCCATGTAGAATGGGGGTCCAGCGAACATGGCTCTCATTGTAACTTATGGCAAAAGGGACCAGCAGGACCGGAGAGACCATTAGAATTTAGCTCTCACTCCTTTAATGATACTGAGAGCAGATATTCAGACCTAGAGAAGGGTTTACTGTCCCTGGTGCGAGCATTGCAACGAGCAGAGCAGATAAGGAGAGAACAGAGCGTGATTGTTCGGGGCCCTTTTCGTCTCCTAGATGTGGTCCGTAAAGGGACAGCACCACCAGCCGGCATTGCCCAGAAACCCACAGTTCGAAAGTGGTATGCTTATTTAGAAGGCATTAATGATATCATGCCAATCTCTGAAGGTAGTATCAAAGTATCCAAGCTCCAGAAGGATATAGATGGTGCCCTATTGTTCCAATCCCCACCAAACAGACCATCTCCAATCCAAGAAGCACCTCCTCTGAAAGAAGGCAGTGATCTTACAGGAGTGTGGTTTACTGATGCGTCATCTCACCGTGAGAACAATAAGTGGAAATACAAGGCCGTAGCACTGGAAGTAGCAACGGGGGAAAGAGCAATTGAAACAGGAGAAGGTAGCGCACAAGTAGGGGAACTCAGAGCCGTCCTACTAGCTGCACAACGTGGGGCTACTTACATTTACACTGACTCATATGCTGTTTTTAAAGGAGCCACTGAATGGATTGGACACTGGGCAGCCAATGATTGGCAGGTGAATAGAGTCCCAATCTGGGAGACAGAGAGTTGGAAGCAACTGTTGGAAATGGGAGGACAGAGAACATTGCACATTGGTTGGGTAAAAGGCCATGATCGTTCGAACTCGATCACTGCTCAATTCAACCAACAGGTAGATAGCCTCACGCGGTTGCAGCAAATTGACATTGTAGATGATGGTCGGGAATGGGAACGCTTACTCGAATGGTTACATATTAAGCGTGGCCATACAGGCCGTGCTGATCTGTATCAGGAAGGTCTAGCCCGGGGGTGGCCTGTGTCGGTTAAGCTGTGTGAACAAGTAGTAACCGCCTGTTCACAATGTCGCCTACGACTCAATAAAGATCATCCGAGTAAGGCGCCTCCTTTACACATTCGGGACAAGAAAACATTGTGGCATTCATGGCAAATTGATTATATTGGGCCCTTGAGATCATCAGGTGAGAAAAGATACGTCCTAGTCGGAGTGGAGATTATCTCTGGCCTCGCTATGGCCACCAGCTTCAAATCAGCTACCGGGAACAACACAGTGAAAGGCCTAAAAGGGTGGTTCAGCACACTTCCCCTTCCTGAGGAAATCCAAAGTGATAACGGTTCACACTTTACCGCTACAGTGGTACAAGATTGGGCCAAAGAAGAAGGGATTCGATGGGTATTTCATACTCCCTATTATCCTCAGGCTAATGGCATTGTTGAACGCACCAATGGATTGGTTAAGCGTTTTGCAAAAACTCATGAACCTGGTTGGCATTTGCGATTGGATGATGCCATCTATCAATTAAATAACAGATGGAGTGGAGATGGCTGTCCTAAAATGAAAGCTTTCTGTGTATCTGCTGATATCATCACTCCAAAAGTTCCCAATGAACCACGAAAATACCTGGGACAATTTCACCCTGGGCAACCTGTGTTAGTGAAAATGCCTCAAATTGGCACAGTACCAATGGTGTTAGCTACTCCCAAAAACCCCCATGCACGGGAAGCCAAAGACTGTTCAGGGAAGATACACCGGATCAGCACCCGGTGGATCTCGCCCTCTTTTTAACCCCGTCGGTCAAATGAGACCGAGCAGATTTTCTTTTCCTTTGTGTCTTACAGGAACCTCGGAAGAACTGTACGTGGACAGACGCATTGGCCTACGCTAACCTCGAGTGTCTCCAGGGAATCCTGACATTGATCCTGGCAATAATATTATTTTTGTTATGTATGGCCATCTGGAGGCCTAAATTTTAGAATGACGAATTGGCAGATGGAATTGATGCTATTCAGTTTTATCTTTTTACTCCCTGTTGTTTGTAGTCAAAGAGACCCAGAATGGCCGTGGTCTCAAGCTTATGTAAAACACAATGCGATGGCAGGAACAGGAAAAGGAAAATTGAGCCTGGCCACTGTAGTCCTACATGAAAATGAGGTGTTTTCAAAACATGAGATAGATCAAAGCATAGATAAAGTCGAACCTGACTCAACTCCACAGACTAGTCTGGTTCCACTGCCACTATCTGAAACCCCCGATAATGACACCTTATTGAGCGGACTTAAGAATCTGCCCCTTGATGATGAGCTTTGGGATAATGCACTGTCACGATACACTGCAAGCACTGAGACACTAGAAAACATGAGGGATTTAAATCTCTCCACTCTGGTCATACAAGGAAGTGAAGTATATTCCAGAGATAAATGGAGTTGGAAAGACTCACTCCAAATGGCTAAGCTTGAAGCCGTCCCAGGAAAGAAAATACAAATTAGCTGCCGAGTAATCAATGGGTCTGCTCACCATAGACCAACTGTAATTGAAACCATCCATGTAGACTCTACTAAACCGGACAAATATAACACTGATTGATTGTTACAAAATTATAGAGCCAAACTCAGATTGCTGGCACAACTTCACCTTTATCAAACCTATCATAGTATATTGTATTTGGGGCTACAGGGGCACGGAATTGTTATTTGAATTTATGATTGACTCAAATACATCTGAACCTGTTGAAATGAACCCAAAACCTACACCCCCACAAACTTTCAAGGGTGTAGCTACTCAGCCCTCCATTAGTCTAACTCCTTACACCTTTAACATTGGCCCTTATGCCATTAAACACACAGGTCAACAACAAATACCGTTTAACCCAACATATTCCCTCAAACGAGTAGAATTGTCAATGCAGATTAATATCTCTGCGATCAAACCCACCTGCTCACCATTCCTGAGTACATCTTATGCAGGATGGTCAGCATGGTTAGGCCGGCGAACTGTTGACACCTCACAACAACTGAAGAGAGAGGTGACTGGTATCTTAGGAACAGGACTGGGAGTCTTAAATAGTACAGATGCTGAGATACTTGCAAACAAACTAGTCACAACTACTAGTGATCTAGACAAATTAAAACATCCTCTACAGTCCTCTCTACCAGCATTGGGAAATCACCAATGGCTTTTATCGAATATATTGCCTCAGTGGGAGGAAACAGGTGAAAAAGACCATCAGCTGATCACAAATGCACTTGGTACAACCCAAAACAATGTTTCCTTGGCCCTTAGTTGTATCCAAGCCCAACTGTGGATGCAATCTATGACAGCCGCAATTATAAGGGAAGGTGAAGAAGGCACCTTGCCCACTGAAATTCGAAAAGTAATATGGGATAATGCAATTGAGTTTGAGAGAAAATTTCAATCCTGGTGGTATCTGGTTAATTTCACCTATGATCCCACTGAGAGCAAAGCCACAGCTTTTGTCTTAACGATACGCAATGCCTCAGTATACACCATATACCCAATCATCGCACTGGGGTTGAATCACCATGGAGCTATACTCCATCCGGTAGAGCATAGAGTGTGGGCACAACAAAACGAGAATAAATGGCAAACTGTTGATGTTGAAGCATGCATTTCACGAGATCAACAAGGATTCATTTGTGAGAGTAATACTCTCAAGGCACAAGACATTTGTCTTGACACCAACCAGAATGTTTGTCATTTTGAGATACAACCTGATGAAACCCCAGAAACTGTGCTTGTATATATTGGGAAAGGGTGTGTTTGCATGAGGTCTCCCTGTACTTTTGTATTCGTAGATGACATAGCAGTAGATATAAGTAATAACTCAAATCTTTGTGTTTGTAACTTTACTAACATCATTGGATGTGACTTCAGTTATTCAGCTCCTGTTACGTCTTTTCAATTGCTACAATCTAATTACACATTGATTCGAGATTTGCTGCCTACCCCTATCGGAATGAATCTCTCACTAGTGAGGAAGTTGCTACAACACGATGAATTGAAGCGATTGTTGAAAGAGGCCCAAGAAAATGGACAAAGAACTCTGATTGCTGTCCATCATGATGTTGAAGAAATACACCATGTACTGGAAAGGGTCAAGAGAGACGGTGGACATGAATGGTGGGACACCCTCTTTGGATGGTCACCGACAGCTACAGGACTTTTTAACAAGATGCTCCATCCTGTTGTTGTTCTACTAGTACTCACTGTATTGTGCTTTGCTTTGACAATTGTTTTGCATGTTAGACTTTGGATTATGATGAAACGCTTAACTCGCTTAATCACCCCGCAAGAAGTATTTGCACTTGATATCCCTCGCCATAAGAGGACATGTGATATTCCCCATCAGTATTGATTATCGTGGAGCTTGAGTGACTGTAGTCACGGGGTGGATTATGTGGAATAATTACTAAATTGGCCAAGAATACAAAAATACAGCATTGTTCACACATTAAGGAAAGTCATAAAATCAAGAGGCTTCTGAGGTAGAATACAGCCACAGCTAGCACACGAAGAATGCAACATCTGTGATTCCCTGCGCGAGGTTGTTTGCGAAACTACACGAGGGATGGAACGGAACACGCTTGTTCCGTGGCCTTCCCTTGTGACGAATAGCAGATATGGGGACGAGATGGTACTACGGAACTGATAAGCGGCCTACAAGCTACCCGAGCCAACATTTCGTCAAATGTTGATGAAATGCTGTCCTTTTGTGCGAACTTTGCTCACCACAATGTACCAAAACACACCTCCATCCCGGAGGCTATCCGCCCCCGAGGTGTGAACACTCCTCCTTGAATACATTAATCATAATAAAAGTATGTATGACTAAAGTCACTCAAACTCCACTTTGAAGATAAAAAAATAATATAAAAATAGCCCAAGAGAGAGGGGATGTCAGGGAAGACACCATCGCGAAGAATTCCACCGCTGATTTCCGGGATCAGTCGATGGGCTGAGCCTTTCTTCCCCCCCATAGGGACGCCTTTGGGTAAGACTTCGATTACACCGAGCGCTTTCTCGGGGACTTAGAAATTTCTCTAGAGAATCTCTACCCTACGTTTATAGCCAGGCTGTATCGTTTATAATTTTGTCGCGCGTTTGTATACTTAGCAATATCTTTATTTGCACGTGCTTTGCAGACAGTGTATTTATCACCGGCAATCCTAAAGAACCTGTATATCTGTTGTTTAAATAAACTGCACTGTTTAAGTAGCTAGTCGTTCCGCTTTCTCACTGAACGCGACCAAAACTACAGAGAGGCCGTGCTAGTTCAGGAGCACGACTAGACTGAAGGTGCAGTCCACTATTAGTGTATCCAAATCGTAGTAGTTTAATACATATTAAACGCGATTGGACTGATAGTGCTGAATTGGGCATCACTCAGAATTTAAACCTAGCCGCACCTAGCCTCCCACCTCGGTGAGGAGTGTTAGAACGCAAGGGGGTTTATCTTCTGCCAAAACCGCTTGGCCCCGTTTCACGCAACAGAATTTGGCGTAGTCGGCAGGATTGCCATGGATAAACTGCTGCAAAAATATGATTGTGCCCCTTCCCAGGCTGGGAAGGAGTGGGCCCAAAAATTTTGGAAGGATGAAGAGAAAGTGGTGGAACGTATTGAAGAGTGTCGGGTTTCACAGAAGCTCAGAGCGGGGAAAGGCAAGGGTGTGATTTGTGCTGTGTTAGGCGCCTGTTTATCTTGTGCACAACAAGAAGCTAGAGAAACCCCTGCTCCTAATCTGATTTCAGCTGTAGAATATGCAACCCTGAAATCGGAGAATGAGGTGCTGAAGTCATCATTAGCCTTGCAAAAGGAGGCAGGAGAAAAATTAAGAACTCACGTCGATAAGCTTGTGAGTGAGAATGAATGTTTAGGAAACCAGAATGCTCAACTTAAAATATTATTAGAAAGGGTGACTGGGCTCTTAGATAAAATGCAGCCCTTGACCCAGGTCCAACAGATTCGTAAGTTAATGTGTTATCCAAATTCCGGAACCCAGACCGGAGATTTTTTGTCTAATAGCGAGGATGACGAAGAAGATGAGGAGGAAAGGACTTTTACTTTGAAATCCCAAGTTTTTCCTTTACGTCCTCTGGTTAAAACTGAAGCTGCGGTTGATGACGATGATGAAATTCACACCACTGTGCGTACCGTTCCACGGACACCAACCGAGTTAACAAAAATAAGGGAGAAATATTCGAGGCGACCAGAAGAGTCAGCTGTTGAGTACGTGTGGCGAGTTTCTTCTGAAGGGGGGGACAGAATTATGCTGAGTGAGGAAGAAGCAGGAGACTCTTGGGGATCAGGAGTGTTTTTAACCACTATGCCTGGGGATCATAATTATTCCCTAACTGCTCGAGCAGCCTATTGGGCAGGGGGTATGGATCCGCGAGAGAGGGGGGAGCCGTTAGAGATTAGAGCTACAGGCTACTCTGATCTGTTTGCGGCTGTACGGAAAGCAGCTTGTCTGCAAGCCATGTATGACAGAGAGGAATTTCGGAAATCCCCAATGTCAGCCCCTATCGACCCCGATCGATTAGCCCCTCTCATCCGTGGTCTTCCCGATTGCCTGAAACCGTTCCTTGTTCGTACTCAAGATCGTATACGAGAGGCTCGGGGTGCTCATAGGCGGGGCCGTCGTCACTACATGCCCACCTGGAATGAATATGTACAGGAAATAGATCAATATGGGCGCCGAATGGGCTGGGCCAGCCTAACTAGTGAGAAATCCTCCGAACACCCCCGAAAGGTTCGCCAAGTCCGAACTCACACTAAAAACCCTAAATCGGAGGAAAGGTTTAAGCCTGATAAGGACCGGAATGAGTTGTCGCATAAAGCCCTACAATTAGGGGTGCCCCGACAATTCTTGCACGGTGTCCCTACGGGAGACCTCCATACACTAGTCCAATCTCTAACTAGAAAGAATAATGTGGCTGGGGAGAAAAGTCTAACCAGAGAATCCCCAAGTCGTGAGAAAATTGTGCCTTCTGCACCGGAACGTAACTTGATTGATTTGACAGAGTCCCAGCCAAAAAACTCCTATCCCCGGGGAGGGCAGTGAGCCACCCTGTCCGGCAGGTACTAGCAATTCAATGGCTCTCTCATAAAGACTCCGAACCCGTTATTATCATTCCTGTTGGACCCCGGAAGATATTGGTAAATTTTATTATTGATACTGGAGCCCAAATGTCTGCAATCACTAACGAAACAGCACAACTTCTAGGTATAAATCCCACCCGACGCAGAGTCAACTTCACAGGAATTGATGGTGTGGTAAAAACATGCCCCACTGCAAAAATTAACCTCTGGTTGCCGGGAGAGCAGCGAATGACTAGGGCAGAAGTGTTAGTGGGTGCCTCACATTCTAACCTCCTAGGATTTGACGTGCTGCGTGGGCGAATGTGGAAATTCCCGGATGGAACTGTGTGGAGTTTTGCAGGACGCAAAAAAGGATTAGACACAGTTAAACTGGGCCTATTAGAAACATCTATACCTTTGCCTCCCTCTAAAATTACCAACGTCCGACAGTACCCACTGCCTGCAGCTGCACTTGCAGGAGCAGACGGGGTGGTATCAGATTTAGAAAAAAGAAACATCATTAAGAGGACTCACTCGCCTTATAATTCACCGGTGTGGCCAGTAAAGAAACCAACCGGGCAATGGCGTTTCACAGTAGATTACCGAAAGTTAAACGCCAACGCTGCACCCCTGACCGCTGCGGTTCCGAGTATCGCGGAAATTGTGACAATGATAAAAGGAGCTGCCCATCCTTGGATGGCTGCCTTAGATGTAAAAGACATGTTTTTTATGATTCCCCTCCTTGAGCAAGACAAAGCGCAGTTTGCATTCACGTGGAAAGGAGTCCAATATACCTTTAACCGACTTCCACAAGGATACAAACATTCCCCCACCATTGCTCATAATGCTTTAGCTAAAGCGCTATCAGAGATTCCTGTTTCACAGGGATGTACAGTATACCAATATATTGACGACATCTTAATAGGGGGGGAGAGAGCCAAGAAAGTGTACAAGACATGATGCAAAACATCCGAAAAACATTATCAGATTTGGGATTGGAAATTCCAGACTCAAAATGTCAGGGACCTGCACAGGAAGTTAAATTCCTGGGGGTCTGGTGGATTAAGGGAGCTGCTTCTGTCCCTCAGGATACCCTGAAAAAAATAGAACATGGACAGAATCCTTCCAGCACGAAGGAGTTACAGCAAGTTCTGGGAACTTTAAGTTATTGGCGTAAACACATCCCTGGCTTTTCCATCATTGCTCGCCCCCTTTATTGTTTGCTCAAAAAAGGTAAATCCTGGGAGTGGACTGAACAACATACTAATGCACTGGAATTGCTAATAAAAGAGCTAAGGTTATTCCAACAACTTGGCCCCATACATCCAACTGACCCTGTCCATGTAGAATGGGGGTCCAGCGAACATGGTTCTCATTGTAACTTATGGCAAAAGGGACCAGCAGGACCGGAGAGACCATTAGAATTTAGCTCTCACTCCTTTAATGATACTGAGAGCAGATATTCAGACCTAGAGAAGGGTTTACTGTCCCTGGTGCGAGCATTGCAACGAGCAGAGCAGATAAGGAGAGAACAGAGCGTGATTGTTCGGGGCCCTTTTCGTCTCCTAGATGTGGTCCGTAAAGGGACAGCACCACCAGCCGGCATTGCCCAGAAACCCACAGTTCGAAAGTGGTATGCTTATTTAGAAGGCATTAATGATATCATGCCAATCTCTGAAGGTAGTATCAAAGTATCCAAGCTCCAGAAGGATATAGATGGTGCCCTATTGTTCCAATCCCCACCAAACAGACCATCTCCAATCCAAGAAGCACCTCCTCTGAAAGAAGGCAGTGATCTTACAGGAGTGTGGTTTACTGATGCGTCATCTCACCGTGAGAACAATAAGTGGAAATACAAGGCCGTAGCACTGGAAGTAGCAACGGGGGAAAGAGCAATTGAAACAGGAGAAGGTAGCGCACAAGTAGGGGAACTCAGAGCCGTCCTACTAGCTGCACAACGTGGGGCTACTTACATTTACACTGACTCATATGCTGTTTTTAAAGGAGCCACTGAATGGATTGGACACTGGGCAGCCAATGATTGGCAGGTGAATAGAGTCCCAATCTGGGAGACAGAGAGTTGGAAGCAACTGTTGGAAATGGGAGGACAGAGAACATTGCACGTTGGTTGGGTAAAAGGCCATGATCGTTCGAACTCGATCACTGCTCAATTCAACCAACAGGTAGATAGCCTCACGCGGTTGCAGCAAATTGACATTGTAGATGATGGTCGGGAATGGGAACGCTTACTCGAATGGTTACATATTAAGCGTGGCCATACAGGCCGTGCTGATCTGTATCAGGAAGGTCTAGCCCGGGGGTGGCCTGTGTCGGTTAAGCTGTGTGAACAAGTAGTAACCGCCTGTTCACAATGTCGCCTACGACTCAATAAAGATCATCCGAGTAAGGCGCCTCCTTTACACATTCGGGACAAGAAAACATTGTGGCATTCATGGCAAATTGATTATATTGGGCCCTTGAGATCATCAGGTGAGAAAAGATACGTCCTAGTCGGAGTGGAGATTATCTCTGGCCTCGCTATGGCCACCAGCTTCAAATCAGCTACCGGGAACAACACAGTGAAAGGCCTAAAAGGGTGGTTCAGCACACTTCCCCTTCCTGAGGAAATCCAAAGTGATAACGGTTCACACTTTACCGCTACAGTGGTACAAGATTGGGCCAAAGAAGAAGGGATTCGATGGGTATTTCATACTCCCTATTATCCTCAGGCTAATGGCATTGTTGAACGCACCAATGGATTGGTTAAGCGTTTTGCAAAAACTCATGAACCTGGTTGGCATTTGCCATTGGATGATGCCATCTATCAATTAAATAACAGATGGAGTGGAGATGGCTGTCCTAAAATGAAAGCTTTCTGTGTATCTGCTGATATCATCACTCCAAAAGTTCCCAATGAACCACGAAAATACCTGGGACAATTTCACCCTGGGCAACCTGTGTTAGTGAAAATGCCTCAAATTGGCACAGTACCAATGGTGTTAGCTACTCCCAAAAACCCCCATGCACGGGAAGCCAAAGACTGTTCAGGGAAGATACACCGGATCAGCACCCGGTGGATCTCGCCCTCTTTTTAACCCCGTCGGTCAAATGAGACCGAGCAGATTTTCTTTTCCTTTGTGTCTTACAGGAACCTCGGAAGAACTGTACGTGGACAGACGCATTGGCCTACGCTAACCTCGAGTGTCTCCAGGGAATCCTGACATTGATCCTGGCAATAATATTATTTTTGTTATGTATGGCCATCTGGAGGCCTAAATTTTAGAATGACGAATTGGCAGATGGAATTGATGCTATTCAGTTTTATCTTTTTACTCCCTGTTGTTTGTAGTCAAAGAGACCCAGAATGGCCGTGGTCTCAAGCTTATGTAAAACACAATGCGATGGCAGGAACAGGAAAAGGAAAATTGAGCCTGGCCACTGTAGTCCTACATGAAAATGAGGTGTTTTCAAAACATGAGATAGATCAAAGCATAGATAAAGTCGAACCTGACTCAACTCCACAGACTAGTCTGGTTCCACTGCCACTATCTGAAACCCCCGATAATGACACCTTATTGAGCGGACTTAAGAATCTGCCCCTTGATGATGAGCTTTGGGATAATGCACTGTCACGATACACTGCAAGCACTGAGACACTAGAAAACATGAGGGATTTAAATCTCTCCACTCTGGTCATACAAGGAAGTGAAGTATATTCCAGAGATAAATGGAGTTGGAAAGACTCACTCCAAATGGCTAAGCTTGAAGCCGTCCCAGGAAAGAAAATACAAATTAGCTGCCGAGTAATCAATGGGTCTGCTCACCATAGACCAACTGTAATTGAAACCATCCATGTAGACTCTACTAAACCGGACAAATATAACACTGATTGATTGTTACAAAATTATAGAGCCAAACTCAGATTGCTGGCACAACTTCACCTTTATCAAACCTATCATAGTATATTGTATTTGGGGCTACAGGGGCACGGAATTGTTATTTGAATTTATGATTGACTCAAATACATCTGAACCTGTTGAAATGAACCCAAAACCTACACCCCCACAAACTTTCAAGGGTGTAGCTACTCAGCCCTCCATTAGTCTAACTCCTTACACCTTTAACATTGGCCCTTATGCCATTAAACACACAGGTCAACAACAAATACCGTTTAACCCAACATATTCCCTCAAACGAGTAGAATTGTCAATGCAGATTAATATCTCTGCGATCAAACCCACCTGCTCACCATTCCTGAGTACATCTTATGCAGGATGGTCAGCATGGTTAGGCCGGCGAACTGTTGACACCTCACAACGACTGAAGAGAGAGGTGACTGGTATCTTAGGAACAGGACTGGGAGTCTTAAATAGTACAGATGCTGAGATACTTGCAAACAAACTAGTCACAACTACTAGTGATCTAGACAAATTAAAACATCCTCTACAGTCCTCTCTATCAGCATTGGGAAATCACCAATGGCTTTTATCGAATATATTGCCTCAGTGGGAGGAAACAGGTGAAAAAGACCATCAGCTGATCACAAATGCACTTGGTACAACCCCAAACAATGTTTCCTTGGCCCTTAGTTGTATCCAAGCCCAACTGTGGATGCAATCTATGACAGCCGCAATTATAAGGGAAGGTGAAGAAGGCACCTTGCCCACTGAAATTCGAAAAGTAATATGGGATAATGCAATTGAGTTTGAGAGAAAATTTCAATCCTGGTGGTATCTGGTTAATTTCACCTATGACCCCACTGAGAGCAAAGCCACAGCTTTTGTCTTAACGATACGCAATGCCTCAGTATACACCATATACCCAATCATCGCACTGGGGTTGAATCACCATGGAGCTATACTCCATCCGGTAGAGCATAGAGTGTGGGCACAACAAAACGAGAATAAATGGCAAACTGTTGATGTTGAAGCATGCATTTCACGAGATCAACAAGGATTCATTTGTGAGAGTAATACTCTCAAGGCACAAGACATTTGTCTTGACACCAACCAGAATGTTTGTCATTTTGAGATACAACCTGATGAAACCCCAGAAACTGTGCTTGTATATATTGGGAAAGGGTGTGTTTGCATGAGGTCTCCCTGTACTTTTGTATTCGTAGATGACATAGCAGTAGATATAAGTAATAACTCAAATCTTTGTGTTTGTAACTTTACTAACATCATTGGATGTGACTTCAGTTATTCAGCTCCTGTTACGTCTTTTCAATTGCTACAATCTAATTACACATTGATTCGAGATTTGCTGCCTACCCCTATCGGAATGAATCTCTCACTAGTGAGGAAGTTGCTACAACACGATGAATTGAAGCGATTGTTGAAAGAGGCCCAAGAAAATGGACAAAGAACTCTGATTACTGTCCATCATGATGTTGAAGAAATACACCATGTACTGGAAAGGGTCAAGAGAGACGGTGGACATGAATGGTGGGACACCCTCTTTGGATGGTCACCGACAGCTACAGGACTTTTTAACAAGATGCTCCATCCTGTTGTTGTTCTACTAGTACTCACTGTATTGTGCTTTGCTTTGACAATTGTTTTGCATGTTAGACTTTGGATTATGATGAAACGCTTAACTCGCTTAATCACCCCGCAAGAAGTATTTGCACTTGATATCCCTCGCCATAAGAGGACATGTGATATTCCCCATCAGTATTGATTATCGTGGAGCTTGAGTGACTGTAGTCACGGGGTGGATTATGTGGAATAATTACTAAATTGGCCAAGAATACAAAAATACAGCATTGTTCACACATTAAGGAAAGTCATAAAATCAAGAGGCTTCTGAGGTAGAATACAGCCACAGCTAGCACACGAAGAATGCAACATCTGTGATTCCCTGCGCGAGGCTGTTTGCGAAACTACACGAGGGATGGAACGGAACACGCTTGTTCCGTGGCCTTCCCTTGTGACGAATAGCAGATATGGGGACGAGATGGTACTACGGAACTGATAAGCGGCCTACACGCTACCCGAGCCAACCTTTCGTCAAATGTTGATGAAATGCTGTCCTTTTGTGCGAACTTTGCTCACCACAATGTACCAAAACACACCTCCATCCCGGAGGCTATCCGCCCCCGAGGTGTGAACACTCCTCCTTGAATACATTAATCATAATAAAAGTATGTATGACTAAAGTCACTCAAACTCCACTTTGAAGATAAAAAAATAATATAAAAATAGCCCAAGAGAGAGGGGATGTCAGGGAAGACACCATCGCGAAGAATTCCACCGCTGATTTCCGGGATCAGTCGACGGGCTGAGCCTTTCTTCCCCCCCATAGGGACGCCTTTGGGTAAGACTTCGATTACACCGAGCGCTTTCTCGGGGACTTAGAAATTTCTCTAGAGAATCTCTACCCTACGTTTATAGCCAGGCTGTATTGTTTATAATTTTGTCGCGCGTTTGTATACTTAGCAATATCTTTATTTGCACGTGCTTTGCAGACAGTGTATTTATCACCGGCAATCCTAAAGAACCTGTATATCTGTTGTTTAAATAAACTGCACTGTTTAAGTAGCTAGTCGTTCCGCTTTCTCACTGAACGCGACCAAAACTACAGAGAGGCCGTGCTAGTTCAGGAGCACGACTAGACTGAAGGTGCAGTCCACTATTAGTGTATCCAAATCGTAGTAGTTTAATACATATTAAACGCGATTGGACTGATAGTGCTGAATTGTGCATCACTCAGAATTTAAACCTAGCCGCACCTAGCCTCCCACCTCGGTGAGGAGTGTTAGAACGCAAGGGGGTTTATCTTCTGCCAAAACCGCTTGGCCCCGTTTCACGCAACAGAATTTGGCGTAGTCGGCAGGATTGCCATGGATAAACTGCTGCAAAAATATGATTGTGCCCCTTCCCAGGCTGGGAAGGAGTGGGCCCAAAAATTTTGGAAGGATGAAGAGAAAGTGGTGGAACGTATTGAAGAGTGTCGGGTTTCACAGAAGCTCAGAGCGGGGAAAGGCAAGGGTGTGATTTGTGCTGTGTTAGGCGCCTGTTTATCTTGTGCACAACAAGAAGCTAGAGAAACCCCTGCTCCTAATCTGATTTCAGCTGTAGAATATGCAACCCTGAAATCGGAGAATGAGGTGCTGAAGTCATCATTAGCCTTGCAAAAGGAGACAGGAGAAAAATTAAGAACTCACGTCGATAAGCTTGTGAGTGAGAATGAATGTTTAGGAAACCAGAATGCTCAACTTAAAATATTATTAGAAAGGGTGACTGGGCTCTTAGATAAAATGCAGCCCTTGACCCAGGTCCAACAGATTCGTAAGTTAATGTGTTATCCAAATTCCGGAACCCAGACCGGAGATTTTTTGTCTAATAGTGAGGATGACGAAGAAGATGAGGAGGAAAGGACTTTTACTTTGAAATCCCAAGTTTTTCCTTTACGTCCTCTGGTTAAAACTGAAACTGCGGTTGATGACGATGATGAAATTCACACCACTGTGCGTACCGTTCCACGGACACCAACCGAGTTAACAAAAATAAGGGAGAAATATTCGAGGCGACCAGAAGAGTCAGCTGTTGAGTACGTGTGGCGAGTTTCTTCTGAAGGGGGGGACAGAATTATGCTGAGTGAGGAAGAAGCAGGAGACTCTTGGGGACCAGGAGTGTTTTTAACCACTATGCCTGGGGATCATAATTATTCCCTAACTGCTCGAGCAGCCTATTGGGCAGGGGGTATGGATCCGCGAGAGAGGGGGGAGCCGTTAGAGATTAGAGCTACAGGCTACTCTGATCTGTTTGCGGCTGTACGGAAAGCAGCTTGTCTGCAAGCCATGTATGACAGAGAGGAATTTCGGAAATCCCCAATGTCAGCCCCTATCGACCCCGATCGATTAGCCCCTCTCATCCGTGGTCTTCCCGATTGCCTGAAACCGTTCCTTGTTCGTACTCAAGATCGTATACGAGAGGCTCGGGGTGCTCATAGGCGGGGCCGTCGTCACTACATGCCCACCTGGAATGAATATGTACAGGAAATAGATCAATATGGGCGCCGAATGGGCTGGGCCAGCCTAACTAGTGAGAAATCCTCCGAACACCCCCGAAAGGTTCGCCAAGTCCGAACTCACACTAAAAACCCTAAATCGGAGGAAAGGTTTAAGCCTGATAAGGACCGGAATGAGTTGTGGCGTAAAGCCCTACAATTAGGGGTGCCCCGACAATTCTTGCACGGTGTCCCTACGGGAGACCTCCGTACACTAGTCCAATCTCTAACTAGAAAGAATAATGTGGCTGGGGAGAAAAGTCTAACCAGAGAATCCCCAAGTCGTGAGAAAATTGTGCCTTCTGCACCGGAACGTAACTTGATTGATTTGACAGAGTCCCAGCCAAAAAACTCCTATCCCCGGGGAGGGCAGTGAGCCACCCTGTCCGGCAGGTACTAGCAATTCAATGGCTCTCTCATAAAGACTCCGAACCCGTTATTATCATTCCTGTTGGACCCCGGAAGATATTGGTAAATTTTATTATTGATACTGGAGCCCAAATGTCTGCAATCACTAACGAAACAGCACAACTTCTAGGTATAAATCCCACCCGACGCAGAGTCAACTTCACAGGAATTGATGGTGTGGTAAAAACATGCCCCACTGCAAAAATTAACCTCTGGTTGCCGGGAGAGCAGCGAATGACTAGGGCAGAAGTGTTAGTGGGTGCCTCACATTCTAACCTCCTAGGATTTGACGTGCTGCGTGGGCGAATGTGGAAATTCCCGGATGGAACTGCGTGGAGTTTTGCAGGACGCAAAAAAGGATTAGACACAGTTAAACTGGGCCTATTAGAAACATCTATACCTTTGCCTCCCTCTAAAATTACCAACGTCCGACAGTACCCACTGCCTGCAGCTGCACTTGCAGGAGCAGACGGGGTGGTATCAGATTTAGAAAAAAGAAACATCATTCAGAGGACTCACTCGCCTTATAATTCACCGGTGTGGCCAGTAAAGAAACCAACCGGGCAATGGCGTTTCACAGTAGATTACCGAAAGTTAAACGCCAACGCTGCACCCCTGACCGCTGCGGTTCCGAGTATCGCGGAAATTGTGACAATGATAAAAGGAGCTGCCCATCCTTGGATGGCTGCCTTAGATGTAAAAGACATGTTTTTTATGATTCCCCTCCTTGAGCAAGACAAAGCGCAGTTTGCATTCACGTGGAAAGGAGTCCAATATACCTTTAACCGACTTCCACAAGGATACAAACATTCCCCCACCATTGCTCATAATGCTTTAGCTAAAGCGCTATCAGAGATTCCTGTTTCACAGGGATGTACAGTATACCAATATATTGACGACATCTTAATAGGGGGGGAGAGAGCCAAGAAAGTGTACAAGACATGATGCAAAACATCCGAAAAACATTATCAGATTTGGGATTGGAAATTCCAGACTCAAAATGTCAGGGACCTGCACAGGAAGTTAAATTCCTGGGGGTCTGGTGGATTAAGGGAGCTGCTTCTGTCCCTCAGGATACCCTGAAAAAAATAGAACATGGACAGAATCCTTCCAGCACGAAGGAGTTACAGCAAGTTCTGGGAACTTTAAGTTATTGGCGTAAACACATCCCTGGCTTTTCCATCATTGCTCGCCCCCTTTATTGTTTGCTCAAAAAAGGTAAATCCTGGGAGTGGACTGAACAACATACTAATGCACTGGAATTGCTAATAAAAGAGCTAAGGTTATTCCAACAACTTGGCCCCATACATCCAACTGACCCTGTCCATGTAGAATGGGGGTCCAGCGAACATGGTTCTCATTGTAACTTATGGCAAAAGGGACCAGCAGGACCGGAGAGACCATTAGAATTTAGCTCTCACTCCTTTAATGATACTGAGAGCAGATATTCAGACCTAGAGAAGGGTTTACTGTCCCTGGTGCGAGCATTGCAACGAGCAGAGCAGATAAGGAGAGAACAGAGCGTGATTGTTCGGGGCCCTTTTCGTCTCCTAGATGTGGTCCGTAAAGGGACAGCACCACCAGCCGGCATTGCCCAGAAACCCACAGTTCGAAAGTGGTATGCTTATTTAGAAGGCATTAATGATATCATGCCAATCTCTGAAGGTAGTATCAAAGTATCCAAGCTCCAGAAGGATATAGATGGTGCCCTATTGTTCCAATCCCCACCAAACAGACCATCTCCAATCCAAGAAGCACCTCCTCTGAAAGAAGGCAGTGATCTTACAGGAGTGTGGTTTACTGATGCGTCATCTCACCGTGAGAACAATAAGTGGAAATACAAGGCCGTAGCACTGGAAGTAGCAACGGGGGAAAGAGCAATTGAAACAGGAGAAGGTAGCGCACAAGTAGGGGAACTCAGAGCCGTCCTACTAGCTGCACAACGTGGGGCTACTTACATTTACACTGACTCATATGCTGTTTTTAAAGGAGCCACTGAATGGATTGGACACTGGGCAGCCAATGATTGGCAGGTGAATAGAGTCCCAATCTGGGAGACAGAGAGTTGGAAGCAACTGTTGGAAATGGGAGGACAGAGAACATTGCACGTTGGTTGGGTAAAAGGCCATGATCGTTCGAACTCGATCACTGCTCAATTCAACCAACAGGTAGATAGCCTCACGCGGTTGCAGCAAATTGACATTGTAGATGATGGTCGGGAATGGGAACGCTTACTCGAATGGTTACATATTAAGCGTGGCCATACAGGCCGTGCTGATCTGTATCAGGAAGGTCTAGCCCGGGGGTGGCCTGTGTCGGTTAAGCTGTGTGAACAAGTAGTAACCGCCTGTTCACAATGTCGCCTACGACTCAATAAAGATCATCCGAGTAAGGCGCCTCCTTTACACATTCGGGACAAGAAAACATTGTGGCATTCATGGCAAATTGATTATATTGGGCCCTTGAGATCATCAGGTGAGAAAAGATACGTCCTAGTCGGAGTGGAGATTATCTCTGGCCTCGCTATGGCCACCAGCTTCAAATCAGCTACCGGGAACAACACAGTGAAAGGCCTAAAAGGGTGGTTCAGCACACTTCCCCTTCCTGAGGAAATCCAAAGTGATAACGGTTCACACTTTACCGCTACAGTGGTACAAGATTGGGCCAAAGAAGAAGGGATTCGATGGGTATTTCATACTCCCTATTATCCTCAGGCTAATGGCATTGTTGAACGCACCAATGGATTGGTTAAGCGTTTTGCAAAAACTCATGAACCTGGTTGGCATTTGCCATTGGATGATGCCATCTATCAATTAAATAACAGATGGAGTGGAGATGGCTGTCCTAAAATGAAAGCTTTCTGTGTATCTGCTGATATCATCACTCCAAAAGTTCCCAATGAACCACGAAAATACCTGGGACAATTTCACCCTGGGCAACCTGTGTTAGTGAAAATGCCTCAAATTGGCACAGTACCAATGGTGTTAGCTACTCCCAAAAACCCCCATGCACGGGAAGCCAAAGACTGTTCAGGGAAGATACACCGGATCAGCACCCGGTGGATCTCGCCCTCTTTTTAACCCCGTCGGTCAAATGAGACCGAGCAGATTTTCTTTTCCTTTGTGTCTTACAGGAACCTCGGAAGAACTGTACGTGGACAGACGCATTGGCCTACGCTAACCTCGAGTGTCTCCAGGGAATCCTGACATTGATCCTGGCAATAATATTATTTTTGTTATGTATGGCCATCTGGAGGCCTAAATTTTAGAATGACGAATTGGCAGATGGAATTGATGCTATTCAGTTTTATCTTTTTACTCCCTGTTGTTTGTAGTCAAAGAGACCCAGAATGGCCGTGGTCTCAAGCTTATGTAAAACACAATGCGATGGCAGGAACAGGAAAAGGAAAATTGAGCCTGGCCACTGTAGTCCTACATGAAAATGAGGTGTTTTCAAAACATGAGATAGATCAAAGCATAGATAAAGTCGAACCTGACTCAACTCCACAGACTAGTCTGGTTCCACTGCCACTATCTGAAACCCCCGATAATGACACCTTATTGAGCGGACTTAAGAATCTGCCCCTTGATGATGAGCTTTGGGATAATGCACTGTCACGATACACTGCAAGCACTGAGACACTAGAAAACATGAGGGATTTAAATCTCTCCACTCTGGTTATACAAGGAAGTGAAGTATATTCCAGAGATAAATGGAGTTGGAAAGACTCACTCCAAATGGCTAAGCTTGAAGCCGTCCCAGGAAAGAAAATACAAATTAGCTGCCGAGTAATCAATGGGTCTGCTCACCATAGACCAACTGTAATTGAAACCATCCATGTAGACTCTACTAAACCGGACAAATATAACACTGATTGATTGTTACAAAATTATAGAGCCAAACTCAGATTGCTGGCACAACTTCACCTTTATCAAACCTATCATAGTATATTGTATTTGGGGCTACAGGGGCACGGAATTGTTATTTGAATTTATGATTGACTCAAATACATCTGAACCTGTTGAAATGAACCCAAAACCTACACCCCCACAAACTTTCAAGGGTGTAGCTACTCAGCCCTCCATTAGTCTAACTCCTTACACCTTTAACATTGGCCCTTATGCCATTAAACACACAGGTCAACAACAAATACCGTTTAACCCAACATATTCCCTCAAACGAGTAGAATTGTCAATGCAGATTAATATCTCTGCGATCAAACCCACCTGCTCACCATTCCTGAGTACATCTTATGCAGGATGGTCAGCATGGTTAGGCCGGCGAACTGTTGACACCTCACAACGACTGAAGAGAGAGGTGACTGGTATCTTAGGAACAGGACTGGGAGTCTTAAATAGTACAGATGCTGAGATACTTGCAAACAAACTAGTCACAACTACTAGTGATCTAGACAAATTAAAACATCCTCTACAGTCCTCTCTATCAGCATTGGGAAATCACCAATGGCTTTTATCGAATATATTGCCTCAGTGGGAGGAAACAGGTGAAAAAGACCATCAGCTGATCACAAATGCACTTGGTACAACCCAAAACAATGTTTCCTTGGCCCTTAGTTGTATCCAAGCCCAACTGTGGATGCAATCTATGACAGCCGCAATTATAAGGGAAGGTGAAGAAGGCACCTTGCCCACTGAAATTCGAAAAGTAATATGGGATAATGCAATTGAGTTTGAGAGAAAATTTCAGTCCTGGTGGTATCTGGTTAATTTCACCTATGATCCCACTGAGAGCAAAGCCACAGCTTTTGTCTTAACGATACGCAATGCCTCAGTATACACCATATACCCAATCATCGCACTGGGGTTGAATCACCATGGAGCTATACTCCATCCGGTAGAGCATAGAGCGTGGGCACAACAAAACGAGAATAAATGGCAAACTGTTGATGTTGAAGCATGCATTTCACGAGATCAACAAGGATTCATTTGTGAGAGTAATACTCTCAAGGCACAAGACATTTGTCTTGACACCAACCAGAATGTTTGTCATTTTGAGATACAACCTGATGAAACCCCAGAAACTGTGCTTGTATATATTGGGAAAGGGTGTGTTTGCATGAGGTCTCCCTGTACTTTTGTATTCGTAGATGACATAGCAGTAGATATAAGTAATAACTCAAATCTTTGTGTTTGTAACTTTACTAACATCATTGGATGTGACTTCAGTTATTCAGCTCCTGTTACGTCTTTTCAATTGCTACAATCTAATTACACATTGATTCGAGATTTGCTGCCTACCCCTATCGGAATGAATCTCTCACTAGTGAGGAAGTTGCTACAACACGATGAATTGAAGCGATTGTTGAAAGAGGCCCAAGAAAATGGACAAAGAACTCTGATTACTGTCCATCATGAGGTTGAAGAAATACACCATGTACTGGAAAGGGTCAAGAGAGACGGTGGACATGAATGGTGGGACACCCTCTTTGGATGGTCACCGACAGCTACAGGACTTTTTAACAAGATGCTCCATCCTGTTGTTGTTCTACTAGTACTCACTGTATTGTGCTTTGCTTTGACAATTGTTTTGCATGTTAGACTTTGGATTATGATGAAACGCTTAACTCGCTTAATCACCCCGCAAGAAGTATTTGCACTTGATATCCCTCGCCATAAGAGGACATGTGATATTCCCCATCAGTATTGATTATCGTGGAGCTTGAGTGACTGTAGTCACGGGGTGGATTATGTGGAATAATTACTAAATTGGCCAAGAATACAAAAATACAGCATTGTTCACACATTAAGGAAAGTCATAAAATCAAGAGGCTTCTGAGGTAGAATACAGCCACAGCTAGCACACGAAGAATGCAACATCTGTGATTCCCTGCGCGAGGTTGTTTGCGAAACTACACGAGGGATGGAACGGAACACGCTTGTTCCGTGGCCTTCCCTTGTGACGAATAGCAGATATGGGGACGAGATGGTACTACGGAACTGATAAGCGGCCTACACGCTACCCGAGCCAACCTTTCGTCAAATGTTGATGAAATGCTGTCCTTTTGTGCGAACTTTGCTCACCACAATGTACCAAAACACACCTCCATCCCGGAGGCTATCCGCCCCCGAGGTGTGAACACTCCTCCTTGAATACATTAATCATAATAAAAGTATGTATGACTAAAGTCACTCAAACTCCACTTTGAAGATAAAAAAATAATATAAAAATAGCCCAAGAGAGAGGGGATGTCAGGGAAGACACCATCGCGAAGAATTCCACCGCTGATTTCCGGGATCAGTCGACGGGCTGAGCCTTTCTTCCCCCCCATAGGGACGCCTTTGGGTAAGACTTCGATTACACCGAGCGCTTTCTCGGGGACTTAGAAATTTCTCTAGAGAATCTCTACCCTACGTTTATAGCCAGGCTGTATCGTTTATAATTTTGTCGCGCGTTTGTATACTTAGCAATATCTTTATTTGCACGTGCTTTGCAGACAGTGTATTTATCACCGGCAATCCTAAAGAACCTGTATATCTGTTGTTTAAATAAACTGCACTGTTTAAGTAGCTAGTCGTTCCGCTTTCTCACTGAACGCGACCAAAACTACAGAGAGGCCGTGCTAGTTCAGGAGCACGACTAGACTGAAGGTGCAGTCCACTATTAGTGTATCCAAATCGTAGTAGTTTAATACATATTAAACGCGATTGGACTGATAGTGCTGAATTGGGCATCACTCAGAATTTAAACCTAGCCGCACCTAGCCTCCCACCTCGGTGAGGAGTGTTAGAACGCAAGGGGGTTTATCTTCTGCCAAAACCGCTTGGCCCCGTTTCACGCAACAGAATTTGGCGTAGTCGGCAGGATTGCCATGGATAAACTGCTGCAAAAATATGATTGTGCCCCTTCCCAGGCTGGGAAGGAGTGGGCCCAAAAATTTTGGAAGGATGAAGAGAAAGTGGTGGAACGTATTGAAGAGTGTCGGGTTTCACAGAAGCTCAGAGCGGGGAAAGGCAAGGGTGTGATTTGTGCTGCGTTAGGCGCCTGTTTATCTTGTGCACAACAAGAAGCTAGAGAAACCCCTGCTCCTAATCTGATTTCAGCTGTAGAATATGCAACCCTGAAATCGGAGAATGAGGTGCTGAAGTCATCATTAGCCTTGCAAAAGGAGACAGGAGAAAAATTAAGAACTCACGTCGATAAGCTTGTGAGTGAGAATGAATGTTTAGGAAACCAGAATGCTCAACTTAAAATATTATTAGAAAGGGTGACTGGGCTCTTAGATAAAATGCAGCCCTCGACCCAGGTCCAACAGATTCGTAAGTTAATGTGTTATCCAAATTCCGGAACCCAGACCGGAGATTTTTTGTCTAATAGCGAGGATGACGAAGAAGATGAGGAGGAAAGGACTTTTACTTTGAAATCCCAAGTTTTTCCTTTACGTCCTCTGGTTAAAACTGAAGCTGCGGTTGATGACGATGATGAAATTCACACCACTGTGCGTACCGTTCCACGGACACCAACCGAGTTAACAAAAATAAGGGAGAAATATTCGAGGCGACCAGAAGAGTCAGCTGTTGAGTACGTGTGGCGAGTTTCTTCTGAAGGGGGGGACAGAATTATGCTGAGTGAGGAAGAAGCAGGAGACTCTTGGGGACCAGGAGTGTTTTTAACCACTATGCCTGGGGATCATAATTATTCCCTAACTGCTCGAGCAGCCTATTGGGCAGGGGGTATGGATCCGCGAGAGAGGGGGGAGCCGTTAGAGATTAGAGCTACAGGCTACTCTGATCTGTTTGCGGCTGTACGGAAAGCAGCTTGTCTGCAAGCCATGTATGACAGAGAGGAATTTCGGAAATCCCCAATGTCAGCCCCTATCGACCCCGATCGATTAGCCCCTCTCATCCGTGGTCTTCCCGATTGCCTGAAACCGTTCCTTGTTCGTACTCAAGATCGTATACGAGAGGCTCGGGGTGCTCATAGGCGGGGCCGTCGTCACTACATGCCCACCTGGAATGAATATGTACAGGAAATAGATCAATATGGGCGCCGAATGGGCTGGGCCAGCCTAACTAGTGAGAAATCCTCCGAACACCCCCGAAAGGTTCGCCAAGTCCGAACTCACACTAAAAACCCTAAATCGGAGGAAAGGTTTAAGCCTGATAAGGACCGGAATGAGTTGTGGCGTAAAGCCCTACAATTAGGGGTGCCCCGACAATTCTTGCACGGTGTCCCTACGGGAGACCTCCGTACACTAGTCCAATCTCTAACTAGAAAGAATAATGTGGCTGGGGAGAAAAGTCTAACCAGAGAATCCCCAAGTCGTGAGAAAATTGTGCCTTCTGCACCGGAACGTAACTTGATTGATTTGACAGAGTCCCAGCCAAAAAACTCCTATCCCCGGGGAGGGCAGTGAGCCACCCTGTCCGGCAGGTACTAGCAATTCAATGGCTCTCTCATAAAGACTCCGAACCCGTTATTATCATTCCTGTTGGACCCCGGAAGATATTGGTAAATTTTATTATTGATACTGGAGCCCAAATGTCTGCAATCACTAACGAAACAGCACAACTTCTAGGTATAAATCCCACCCGACGCAGAGTCAACTTCACAGGAATTGATGGTGTGGTAAAAACATGCCCCACTGCAAAAATTAACCTCTGGTTGCCGGGAGAGCAGCGAATGACTAGGGCAGAAGTGTTAGTGGGTGCCTCACATTCTAACCTCCTAGGATTTGACGTGCTGCGTGGGCGAATGTGGAAATTCCCGGATGGAACTGCGTGGAGTTTTGCAGGACGCAAAAAAGGATTAGACACAGTTAAACTGGGCCTATTAGAAACATCTATACCTTTGCCTCCCTCTAAAATTACCAACGTCCGACAGTACCCACTGCCTGCAGCTGCACTTGCAGGAGCAGACGGGGTGGTATCAGATTTAGAAAAAAGAAACATCATTCAGAGGACTCACTCGCCTTATAATTCACCGGTGTGGCCAGTAAAGAAACCAACCGGGCAATGGCGTTTCACAGTAGATTACCGAAAGTTAAACGCCAACACTGCACCCCTGACCGCTGCGGTTCCGAGTATCGCGGAAATTGTGACAATGATAAAAGGAGCTGCCCATCCTTGGATGGCTGCCTTAGATGTAAAAGACATGTTTTTTATGATTCCCCTCCTTGAGCAAGACAAAGCGCAGTTTGCATTCACGTGGAAAGGAGTCCAATATACCTTTAACCGACTTCCACAAGGATACAAACATTCCCCCACCATTGCTCATAATGCTTTAGCTAAAGCGCTATCAGAGATTCCTGTTTCACAGGGATGTACAGTATACCAATATATTGACGACATCTTAATAGGGGGGGAGAGAGCCAAGAAAGTGTACAAGACATGATGCAAAACATCCGAAAAACATTATCAGATTTGGGATTGGAAATTCCAGACTCAAAATGTCAGGGACCTGCACAGGAAGTTAAATTCCTGGGGGTCTGGTGGATTAAGGGAGCTGCTTCTGTCCCTCAGGATACCCTGAAAAAAATAGAACATGGACAGAATCCTTCCAGCACGAAGGAGTTACAGCAAGTTCTGGGAACTTTAAGTTATTGGCGTAAACACATCCCTGGCTTTTCCATCATTGCTCGCCCCCTTTATTGTTTGCTCAAAAAAGGTAAATCCTGGGAGTGGACTGAACAACATACTAATGCACTGGAATTGCTAATAAAAGAGCTAAGGTTATTCCAACAACTTGGCCCCATACATCCAACTGACCCTGTCCATGTAGAATGGGGGTCCAGCGAACATGGCTCTCATTGTAACTTATGGCAAAAGGGACCAGCAGGACCGGAGAGACCATTAGAATTTAGCTCTCACTCCTTTAATGATACTGAGAGCAGATATTCAGACCTAGAGAAGGGTTTACTGTCCCTGGTGCGAGCATTGCAACGAGCAGAGCAGATAAGGAGAGAACAGAGCGTGATTGTTCGGGGCCCTTTTCGTCTCCTAGATGTGGTCCGTAAAGGGACAGCACCACCAGCCGGCATTGCCCAGAAACCCACAGTTCGAAAGTGGTATGCTTATTTAGAAGGCATTAATGATATCATGCCAATCTCTGAAGGTAGTATCAAAGTATCCAAGCTCCAGAAGGATATAGATGGTGCCCTATTGTTCCAATCCCCACCAAACAGACCATCTCCAATCCAAGAAGCACCTCCTCTGAAAGAAGGCAGTGATCTTACAGGAGTGTGGTTTACTGATGCGTCATCTCACCGTGAGAACAATAAGTGGAAATACAAGGCCGTAGCACTGGAAGTAGCAACGGGGGAAAGAGCAATTGAAACAGGAGAAGGTAGCGCACAAGTAGGGGAACTCAGAGCCGTCCTACTAGCTGCACAACGTGGGGCTACTTACATTTACACTGACTCATATGCTGTTTTTAAAGGAGCCACTGAATGGATTGGACACTGGGCAGCCAATGATTGGCAGGTGAATAGAGTCCCAATCTGGGAGACAGAGAGTTGGAAGCAACTGTTGGAAATGGGAGGACAGAGAACATTGCACATTGGTTGGGTAAAAGGCCATGATCGTTCGAACTCGATCACTGCTCAATTCAACCAACAGGTAGATAGCCTCACGCGGTTGCAGCAAATTGACATTGTAGATGATGGTCGGGAATGGGAACGCTTACTCGAATGGTTACATATTAAGCGTGGCCATACAGGCCGTGCTGATCTGTATCAGGAAGGTCTAGCCCGGGGGTGGCCTGTGTCGGTTAAGCTGTGTGAACAAGTAGTAACCGCCTGTTCACAATGTCGCCTACGACTCAATAAAGATCATCCGAGTAAGGCGCCTCCTTTACACATTCGGGACAAGAAAACATTGTGGCATTCATGGCAAATTGATTATATTGGGCCCTTGAGATCATCAGGTGAGAAAAGATACGTCCTAGTCGGAGTGGAGATTATCTCTGGCCTCGCTATGGCCACCAGCTTCAAATCAGCTACCGGGAACAACACAGTGAAAGGCCTAAAAGGGTGGTTCAGCACACTTCCCCTTCCTGAGGAAATCCAAAGTGATAACGGTTCACACTTTACCGCTACAGTGGTACAAGATTGGGCCAAAGAAGAAGGGATTCGATGGGTATTTCATACTCCCTATTATCCTCAGGCTAATGGCATTGTTGAACGCACCAATGGATTGGTTAAGCGTTTTGCAAAAACTCATGAACCTGGTTGGCATTTGCGATTGGATGATGCCATCTATCAATTAAATAACAGATGGAGTGGAGATGGCTGTCCTAAAATGAAAGCTTTCTGTGTATCTGCTGATATCATCACTCCAAAAGTTCCCAATGAACCACGAAAATACCTGGGACAATTTCACCCTGGGCAACCTGTGTTAGTGAAAATGCCTCAAATTGGCACAGTACCAATGGTGTTAGCTACTCCCAAAAACCCCCATGCACGGGAAGCCAAAGACTGTTCAGGGAAGATACACCGGATCAGCACCCGGTGGATCTCGCCCTCTTTTTAACCCCGTCGGTCAAATGAGACCGAGCAGATTTTCTTTTCCTTTGTGTCTTACAGGAACCTCGGAAGAACTGTACGTGGACAGACGCATTGGCCTACGCTAACCTCGAGTGTCTCCAGGGAATCCTGACATTGATCCTGGCAATAATATTATTTTTGTTATGTATGGCCATCTGGAGGCCTAAATTTTAGAATGACGAATTGGCAGATGGAATTGATGCTATTCAGTTTTATCTTTTTACTCCCTGTTGTTTGTAGTCAAAGAGACCCAGAATGGCCGTGGTCTCAAGCTTATGTAAAACACAATGCGATGGCAGGAACAGGAAAAGGAAAATTGAGCCTGGCCACTGTAGTCCTACATGAAAATGAGGTGTTTTCAAAACATGAGATAGATCAAAGCATAGATAAAGTCGAACCTGACTCAACTCCACAGACTAGTCTGGTTCCACTGCCACTATCTGAAACCCCCGATAATGACACCTTATTGAGCGGACTTAAGAATCTGCCCCTTGATGATGAGCTTTGGGATAATGCACTGTCACGATACACTGCAAGCACTGAGACACTAGAAAACATGAGGGATTTAAATCTCTCCACTCTGGTTATACAAGGAAGTGAAGTATATTCCAGAGATAAATGGAGTTGGAAAGACTCACTCCAAATGGCTAAGCTTGAAGCCGTCCCAGGAAAGAAAATACAAATTAGCTGCCGAGTAATCAATGGGTCTGCTCACCATAGACCAACTGTAATTGAAACCATCCATGTAGACTCTACTAAACCGGACAAATATAACACTGATTGATTGTTACAAAATTATAGAGCCAAACTCAGATTGCTGGCACAACTTCACCTTTATCAAACCTATCATAGTATATTGTATTTGGGGCTACAGGGGCACGGAATTGTTATTTGAATTTATGATTGACTCAAATACATCTGAACCTGTTGAAATGAACCCAAAACCTACACCCCCACAAACTTTCAAGGGTGTAGCTACTCAGCCCTCCATTAGTCTAACTCCTTACACCTTTAACATTGGCCCTTATGCCATTAAACACACAGGTCAACAACAAATACCGTTTAACCCAACATATTCCCTCAAACGAGTAGAATTGTCAATGCAGATTAATATCTCTGCGATCAAACCCACCTGCTCACCATTCCTGAGTACATCTTATGCAGGATGGTCAGCATGGTTAGGCCGGCGAACTGTTGACACCTCACAACGACTGAAGAGAGAGGTGACTGGTATCTTAGGAACAGGACTGGGAGTCTTAAATAGTACAGATGCTGAGATACTTGCAAACAAACTAGTCACAACTACTAGTGATCTAGACAAATTAAAACATCCTCTACAGTCCTCTCTATCAGCATTGGGAAATCACCAATGGCTTTTATCGAATATATTGCCTCAGTGGGAGGAAACAGGTGAAAAAGACCATCAGCTGATCACAAATGCACTTGGTACAACCCAAAACAATGTTTCCTTGGCCCTTAGTTGTATCCAAGCCCAACTGTGGATGCAATCTATGACAGCCGCAATTATAAGGGAAGGTGAAGAAGGCACCTTGCCCACTGAAATTCGAAAAGTAATATGGGATAATGCAATTGAGTTTGAGAGAAAATTTCAGTCCTGGTGGTATCTGGTTAATTTCACCTATGATCCCACTGAGAGCAAAGCCACAGCTTTTGTCTTAAGGATACGCAATGCCTCAGTATACACCATATACCCAATCATCGCACTGGGGTTGAATCACCATGGAGCTATACTCCATCCGGTAGAGCATAGAGCGTGGGCACAACAAAACGAGAATAAATGGCAAACTGTTGATGTTGAAGCATGCATTTCACGAGATCAACAAGGATTCATTTGTGAGAGTAATACTCTCAAGGCACAAGACATTTGTCTTGACACCAACCAGAATGTTTGTCATTTTGAGATACAACCTGATGAAACCCCAGAAACTGTGCTTGTATATATTGGGAAAGGGTGTGTTTGCATGAGGTCTCCCTGTACTTTTGTATTCGTAGATGACATAGCAGTAGATATAAGTAATAACTCAAATCTTTGTGTTTGTAACTTTACTAACATCATTGGATGTGACTTCAGTTATTCAGCTCCTGTTACGTCTTTTCAATTGCTACAATCTAATTACACATTGATTCGAGATTTGCTGCCTACCCCTATCGGAATGAATCTCTCACTAGTGAGGAAGTTGCTACAACACGATGAATTGAAGCGATTGTTGAAAGAGGCCCAAGAAAATGGACAAAGAACTCTGATTACTGTCCATCATGAGGTTGAAGAAATACACCATGTACTGGAAAGGGTCAAGAGAGACGGTGGACATGAACGGTGGGACACCCTCTTTGGATGGTCACCGACAGCTACAGGACTTTTTAACAAGATGCTCCATCCTGTTGTTGTTCTACTAGTACTCACTGTATTGTGCTTTGCTTTGACAATTGTTTTGCATGTTAGACTTTGGATTATGATGAAACGCTTAACTCGCTTAATCACCCCGCAAGAAGTATTTGCACTTGATATCCCTCGCCATAAGAGGACATGTGATATTCCCCATCAGTATTGATTATCGTGGAGCTTGAGTGACCGTAGTCACGGGGTGGATTATGTGGAATAATTACTAAATTGGCCAAGAATACAAAAATACAGCATTGTTCACACATTAAGGAAAGTCATAAAATCAAGAGGCTTCTGAGGTAGAATACAGCCACAGCTAGCACACGAAGAATGCAACATCTGTGATTCCCTGCGCGAGGTTGTTTGCGAAACTACACGAGGGATGGAACGGAACACGCTTGTTCCGTGGCCTTCCCTTGTGACGAATAGCAGATATGGGGACGAGATGGTACTACGGAACTGATAAGCGGCCTACACGCTACCCGAGCCAACCTTTCGTCAAATGTTGATGAAATGCTGTCCTTTTGTGCGAACTTTGCTCACCACAATGTACCAAAACACACCTCCATCCCGGAGGCTATCCGCCCCCGAGGTGTGAACACTCCTCCTTGAATACATTAATCATAATAAAAGTATGTATGACTAAAGTCACTCAAACTCCACTTTGAAGATAAAAAAATAATATAAAAATAGCCCAAGAGAGAGGGGATGTCAGGGAAGACACCATCGCGAAGAATTCCACCGCTGATTTCCGGGATCAGTCGACGGGCTGAGCCTTTCTTCCCCCCCATAGGGACGCCTTTGGGTAAGACTTCGATTACACCGAGCGCTTTCTCGGGGACTTAGAAATTTCTCTAGAGAATCTCTACCCTACGTTTATAGCCAGGCTGTATCGTTTATAATTTTGTCGCGCGTTTGTATACTTAGCAATATCTTTATTTGCACGTGCTTTGCAGACAGTGTATTTATCACCGGCAATCCTAAAGAACCTGTATATCTGTTGTTTAAATAAACTGCACTGTTTAAGTAGCTAGTCGTTCCGCTTTCTCACTGAACGCGACCAAAACTACAGAGAGGCCGTGCTAGTTCAGGAGCACGACTAGACTGAAGGTGCAGTCCACTATTAGTGTATCCAAATCGTAGTAGTTTAATACATATTAAACGCGATTGGACTGATAGTGCTGAATTGGGCATCACTCAGAATTTAAACCTAGCCGCACCTAGCCTCCCACCTCGGTGAGGAGTGTTAGAACGCAAGGGGGTTTATCTTCTGCCAAAACCGCTTGGCCCCGTTTCACGCAACAGAATTTGGCGTAGTCGGCAGGATTGCCATGGATAAACTGCTGCAAAAATATGATTGTGCCCCTTCCCAGGCTGGGAAGGAGTGGGCCCAAAAATTTTGGAAGGATGAAGAGAAAGTGGTGGAACGTATTGAAGAGTGTCGGGTTTCACAGAAGCTCAGAGCGGGGAAAGGCAAGGGTGTGATTTGTGCTGCGTTAGGCGCCTGTTTATCTTGTGCACAACAAGAAGCTAGAGAAACCCCTGCTCCTAATCTGATTTCAGCTGTAGAATATGCAACCCTGAAATCGGAGAATGAGGTGCTGAAGTCATCATTAGCCTTGCAAAAGGAGACAGGAGAAAAATTAAGAACTCACGTCGATAAGCTTGTGAGTGAGAATGAATGTTTAGGAAACCAGAATGCTCAACTTAAAATATTATTAGAAAGGGTGACTGGGCTCTTAGATAAAATGCAGCCCTCGACCCAGGTCCAACAGATTCGTAAGTTAATGTGTTATCCAAATTCCGGAACCCAGACCGGAGATTTTTTGTCTAATAGCGAGGATGACGAAGAAGATGAGGAGGAAAGGACTTTTACTTTGAAATCCCAAGTTTTTCCTTTACGTCCTCTGGTTAAAACTGAAGCTGCGGTTGATGACGATGATGAAATTCACACCACTGTGCGTACCGTTCCACGGACACCAACCGAGTTAACAAAAATAAGGGAGAAATATTCGAGGCGACCAGAAGAGTCAGCTGTTGAGTACGTGTGGCGAGTTTCTTCTGAAGGGGGGGACAGAATTATGCTGAGTGAGGAAGAAGCAGGAGACTCTTGGGGACCAGGAGTGTTTTTAACCACTATGCCTGGGGATCATAATTATTCCCTAACTGCTCGAGCAGCCTATTGGGCAGGGGGTATGGATCCGCGAGAGAGGGGGGAGCCGTTAGAGATTAGAGCTACAGGCTACTCTGATCTGTTTGCGGCTGTACGGAAAGCAGCTTGTCTGCAAGCCATGTATGACAGAGAGGAATTTCGGAAATCCCCAATGTCAGCCCCTATCGACCCCGATCGATTAGCCCCTCTCATCCGTGGTCTTCCCGATTGCCTGAAACCGTTCCTTGTTCGTACTCAAGATCGTATACGAGAGGCTCGGGGTGCTCATAGGCGGGGCCGTCGTCACTACATGCCCACCTGGAATGAATATGTACAGGAAATAGATCAATATGGGCGCCGAATGGGCTGGGCCAGCCTAACTAGTGAGAAATCCTCCGAACACCCCCGAAAGGTTCGCCAAGTCCGAACTCACACTAAAAACCCTAAATCGGAGGAAAGGTTTAAGCCTGATAAGGACCGGAATGAGTTGTGGCGTAAAGCCCTACAATTAGGGGTGCCCCGACAATTCTTGCACGGTGTCCCTACGGGAGACCTCCGTACACTAGTCCAATCTCTAACTAGAAAGAATAATGTGGCTGGGGAGAAAAGTCTAACCAGAGAATCCCCAAGTCGTGAGAAAATTGTGCCTTCTGCACCGGAACGTAACTTGATTGATTTGACAGAGTCCCAGCCAAAAAACTCCTATCCCCGGGGAGGGCAGTGAGCCACCCTGTCCGGCAGGTACTAGCAATTCAATGGCTCTCTCATAAAGACTCCGAACCCGTTATTATCATTCCTGTTGGACCCCGGAAGATATTGGTAAATTTTATTATTGATACTGGAGCCCAAATGTCTGCAATCACTAACGAAACAGCACAACTTCTAGGTATAAATCCCACCCGACGCAGAGTCAACTTCACAGGAATTGATGGTGTGGTAAAAACATGCCCCACTGCAAAAATTAACCTCTGGTTGCCGGGAGAGCAGCGAATGACTAGGGCAGAAGTGTTAGTGGGTGCCTCACATTCTAACCTCCTAGGATTTGACGTGCTGCGTGGGCGAATGTGGAAATTCCCGGATGGAACTGTGTGGAGTTTTGCAGGACGCAAAAAAGGATTAGACACAGTTAAACTGGGCCTATTAGAAACATCTATACCTTTGCCTCCCTCTAAAATTACCAACGTCCGACAGTACCCACTGCCTGCAGCTGCACTTGCAGGAGCAGACGGGGTGGTATCAGATTTAGAAAAAAGAAACATCATTAAGAGGACTCACTCGCCTTATAATTCACCGGTGTGGCCAGTAAAGAAACCAACCGGGCAATGGCGTTTCACAGTAGATTACCGAAAGTTAAACGCCAACACTGCACCCCTGACCGCTGCGGTTCCGAGTATCGCGGAAATTGTGACAATGATAAAAGGAGCTGCCCATCCTTGGATGGCTGCCTTAGATGTAAAAGACATGTTTTTTATGATTCCCCTCCTTGAGCAAGACAAAGCGCAGTTTGCATTCACGTGGAAAGGAGTCCAATATACCTTTAACCGACTTCCACAAGGATACAAACATTCCCCCACCATTGCTCATAATGCTTTAGCTAAAGCGCTATCAGAGATTCCTGTTTCACAGGGATGTACAGTATACCAATATATTGACGACATCTTAATAGGGGGGGAGAGAGCCAAGAAAGTGTACAAGACATGATGCAAAACATCCGAAAAACATTATCAGATTTGGGATTGGAAATTCCAGACTCAAAATGTCAGGGACCTGCACAGGAAGTTAAATTCCTGGGGGTCTGGTGGATTAAGGGAGCTGCTTCTGTCCCTCAGGATACCCTGAAAAAAATAGAACATGGACAGAATCCTTCCAGCACGAAGGAGTTACAGCAAGTTCTGGGAACTTTAAGTTATTGGCGTAAACACATCCCTGGCTTTTCCATCATTGCTCGCCCCCTTTATTGTTTGCTCAAAAAAGGTAAATCCTGGGAGTGGACTGAACAACATACTAATGCACTGGAATTGCTAATAAAAGAGCTAAGGTTATTCCAACAACTTGGCCCCATACATCCAACTGACCCTGTCCATGTAGAATGGGGGTCCAGCGAACATGGCTCTCATTGTAACTTATGGCAAAAGGGACCAGCAGGACCGGAGAGACCATTAGAATTTAGCTCTCACTCCTTTAATGATACTGAGAGCAGATATTCAGACCTAGAGAAGGGTTTACTGTCCCTGGTGCGAGCATTGCAACGAGCAGAGCAGATAAGGAGAGAACAGAGCGTGATTGTTCGGGGCCCTTTTCGTCTCCTAGATGTGGTCCGTAAAGGGACAGCACCACCAGCCGGCATTGCCCAGAAACCCACAGTTCGAAAGTGGTATGCTTATTTAGAAGGCATTAATGATATCATGCCAATCTCTGAAGGTAGTATCAAAGTATCCAAGCTCCAGAAGGATATAGATGGTGCCCTATTGTTCCAATCCCCACCAAACAGACCATCTCCAATCCAAGAAGCACCTCCTCTGAAAGAAGGCAGTGATCTTACAGGAGTGTGGTTTACTGATGCGTCATCTCACCGTGAGAACAATAAGTGGAAATACAAGGCCGTAGCACTGGAAGTAGCAACGGGGGAAAGAGCAATTGAAACAGGAGAAGGTAGCGCACAAGTAGGGGAACTCAGAGCCGTCCTACTAGCTGCACAACGTGGGGCTACTTACATTTACACTGACTCATATGCTGTTTTTAAAGGAGCCACTGAATGGATTGGACACTGGGCAGCCAATGATTGGCAGGTGAATAGAGTCCCAATCTGGGAGACAGAGAGTTGGAAGCAACTGTTGGAAATGGGAGGACAGAGAACATTGCACATCGGTTGGGTAAAAGGCCATGATCGTTCGAACTCGATCACTGCTCAATTCAACCAACAGGTAGATAGCCTCACGCGGTTGCAGCAAATTGACATTGTAGATGATGGTCGGGAATGGGAACGCTTACTCGAATGGTTACATATTAAGCGTGGCCATACAGGCCGTGCTGATCTGTATCAGGAAGGTCTAGCCCGGGGGTGGCCTGTGTCGGTTAAGCTGTGTGAACAAGTAGTAACCGCCTGTTCACAATGTCGCCTACGACTCAATAAAGATCATCCGAGTAAGGCGCCTCCTTTACACATTCGGGACAAGAAAACATTGTGGCATTCATGGCAAATTGATTATATTGGGCCCTTGAGATCATCAGGTGAGAAAAGATACGTCCTAGTCGGAGTGGAGATTATCTCTGGCCTCGCTATGGCCACCAGCTTCAAATCAGCTACCGGGAACAACACAGTGAAAGGCCTAAAAGGGTGGTTCAGCACACTTCCCCTTCCTGAGGAAATCCAAAGTGATAACGGTTCACACTTTACCGCTACAGTGGTACAAGATTGGGCCAAAGAAGAAGGGATTCGATGGGTATTTCATACTCCCTATTATCCTCAGGCTAATGGCATTGTTGAACGCACCAATGGATTGGTTAAGCGTTTTGCAAAAACTCATGAACCTGGTTGGCATTTGCGATTGGATGATGCCATCTATCAATTAAATAACAGATGGAGTGGAGATGGCTGTCCTAAAATGAAAGCTTTCTGTGTATCTGCTGATATCATCACTCCAAAAGTTCCCAATGAACCACGAAAATACCTGGGACAATTTCACCCTGGGCAACCTGTGTTAGTGAAAATGCCTCAAATTGGCACAGTACCAATGGTGTTAGCTACTCCCAAAAACCCCCATGCACGGGAAGCCAAAGACTGTTCAGGGAAGATACACCGGATCAGCACCCGGTGGATCTCGCCCTCTTTTTAACCCCGTCGGTCAAATGAGACCGAGCAGATTTTCTTTTCCTTTGTGTCTTACAGGAACCTCGGAAGAACTGTACGTGGACAGACGCATTGGCCTACGCTAACCTCGAGTGTCTCCAGGGAATCCTGACATTGATCCTGGCAATAATATTATTTTTGTTATGTATGGCCATCTGGAGGCCTAAATTTTAGAATGACGAATTGGCAGATGGAATTGATGCTATTCAGTTTTATCTTTTTACTCCCTGTTGTTTGTAGTCAAAGAGACCCAGAATGGCCGTGGTCTCAAGCTTATGTAAAACACAATGCGATGGCAGGAACAGGAAAAGGAAAATTGAGCCTGGCCACTGTAGTCCTACATGAAAATGAGGTGTTTTCAAAACATGAGATAGATCAAAGCATAGATAAAGTCGAACCTGACTCAACTCCACAGACTAGTCTGGTTCCACTGCCACTATCTGAAACCCCCGATAATGACACCTTATTGAGCGGACTTAAGAATCTGCCCCTTGATGATGAGCTTTGGGATAATGCACTGTCACGATACACTGCAAGCACTGAGACACTAGAAAACATGAGGGATTTAAATCTCTCCACTCTGGTTATACAAGGAAGTGAAGTATATTCCAGAGATAAATGGAGTTGGAAAGACTCACTCCAAATGGCTAAGCTTGAAGCCGTCCCAGGAAAGAAAATACAAATTAGCTGCCGAGTAATCAATGGGTCTGCTCACCATAGACCAACTGTAATTGAAACCATCCATGTAGACTCTACTAAACCGGACAAATATAACACTGATTGATTGTTACAAAATTATAGAGCCAAACTCAGATTGCTGGCACAACTTCACCTTTATCAAACCTATCATAGTATATTGTATTTGGGGCTACAGGGGCACGGAATTGTTATTTGAATTTATGATTGACTCAAATACATCTGAACCTGTTGAAATGAACCCAAAACCTACACCCCCACAAACTTTCAAGGGTGTAGCTACTCAGCCCTCCATTAGTCTAACTCCTTACACCTTTAACATTGGCCCTTATGCCATTAAACACACAGGTCAACAACAAATACCGTTTAACCCAACATATTCCCTCAAACGAGTAGAATTGTCAATGCAGATTAATATCTCTGCGATCAAACCCACCTGCTCACCATTCCTGAGTACATCTTATGCAGGATGGTCAGCATGGTTAGGCCGGCGAACTGTTGACACCTCACAACGACTGAAGAGAGAGGTGACTGGTATCTTAGGAACAGGACTGGGAGTCTTAAATAGTACAGATGCTGAGATACTTGCAAACAAACTAGTCACAACTACTAGTGATCTAGACAAATTAAAACATCCTCTACAGTCCTCTCTATCAGCATTGGGAAATCACCAATGGCTTTTATCGAATATATTGCCTCAGTGGGAGGAAACAGGTGAAAAAGACCATCAGCTGATCACAAATGCACTTGGTACAACCCCAAACAATGTTTCCTTGGCCCTTAGTTGTATCCAAGCCCAACTGTGGATGCAATCTATGACAGCCGCAATTATAAGGGAAGGTGAAGAAGGCACCTTGCCCACTGAAATTCGAAAAGTAATATGGGATAATGCAATTGAGTTTGAGAGAAAATTTCAATCCTGGTGGTATCTGGTTAATTTCACCTATGATCCCACTGAGAGCAAAGCCACAGCTTTTGTCTTAACGATACGCAATGCCTCAGTATACACCATATACCCAATCATCGCACTGGGGTTGAATCACCATGGAGCTATACTCCATCCGGTAGAGCATAGAGTGTGGGCACAACAAAACGAGAATAAACGGCAAACTGTTGATGTTGAAGCATGCATTTCACGAGATCAACAAGGATTCATTTGTGAGAGTAATACTCTCAAGGCACAAGACATTTGTCTTGACACCAACCAGAATGTTTGTCATTTTGAGATACAACCTGATGAAACCCCAGAAACTGTGCTTGTATATATTGGGAAAGGGTGTGTTTGCATGAGGTCTCCCTGTACTTTTGTATTCGTAGATGACATAGCAGTAGATATAAGTAATAACTCAAATCTTTGTGTTTGTAACTTTACTAACATCATTGGATGTGACTTCAGTTATTCAGCTCCTGTTACGTCTTTTCAATTGCTACAATCTAATTACACATTGATTCGAGATTTGCTGCCTACCCCTATCGGAATGAATCTCTCACTAGTGAGGAAGTTGCTACAACACGATGAATTGAAGCGATTGTTGAAAGAGGCCCAAGAAAATGGACAAAGAACTCTGATTACTGTCCATCATGATGTTGAAGAAATACACCATGTACTGGAAAGGGTCAAGAGAGACGGTGGACATGAATGGTGGGACACCCTCTTTGGATGGTCACCGACAGCTACAGGACTTTTTAACAAGATGCTCCATCCTGTTGTTGTTCTACTAGTACTCACTGTATTGTGCTTTGCTTTGACAATTGTTTTGCATGTTAGACTTTGGATTATGATGAAACGCTTAACTCCCTTAATCACCCCGCAAGAAGTATTTGCACTTGATATCCCTCGCCATAAGAGGACGTGTGATATTCCCCATCAGTATTGATTATCGTGGAGCTTGAGTGACCGTAGTCACGGGGTGGATTATGTGGAATAATTACTAAATTGGCCAAGAATACAAAAATACAGCATTGTTCACACATTAAGGAAAGTCATAAAATCAAGAGGCTTCTGAGGTAGAATACAGCCACAGCTAGCACACGAAGAATGCAACATCTGTGATTCCCTGCGCGAGGTTGTTTGCGAAACTACACGAGGGATGGAACGGAACACGCTTGTTCCGTGGCCTTCCCTTGTGACGAATAGCAGATATGGGGACGAGATGGTACTACGGAACTGATAAGCGGCCTACACGCTACCCGAGCCAACCTTTCGTCAAATGTTGATGAAATGCTGTCCTTTTGTGCGAACTTTGCTCACCACAATGTACCAAAACACACCTCCATCCCGGAGGCTATCCGCCCCCGAGGTGTGAACACTCCTCCTTGAATACATTAATCATAATAAAAGTATGTATGACTAAAGTCACTCAAACTCCACTTTGAAGATAAAAAAATAATATAAAAATAGCCCAAGAGAGAGGGGATGTCAGGGAAGACACCATCGCGAAGAATTCCACCGCTGATTTCCGGGATCAGTCGACGGGCTGAGCCTTTCTTCCCCCCCATAGGGACGCCTTTGGGTAAGACTTCGATTACACCGAGCGCTTTCTCGGGGACTTAGAAATTTCTCTAGAGAATCTCTACCCTACGTTTATAGCCAGGCTGTATCGTTTATAATTTTGTCGCGCGTTTGTATACTTAGCAATATCTTTACTTGCACGTGCTTTGCAGACAGTGTATTGATCACCGGCAATCCTAAAGAACCTGTATATCTGTTGTTTAAATAAACTGCACTGTTTAAGTAGCTAGTCGTTCCGCTTTCTCACTGAACGCGACCAAAACTACAGAGAGGCCGTGCTAGTTCAGGAGCACGACTAGACTGAAGGTGCAGTCCACTATTAGTGTATCCAAATCGTAGTAGTTTAATACATATTAAACGCGATTGGACTGATAGTGCTGAATTGGGCATCACTCAGAATTTAAACCTAGCCGCACCTAGCCTCCCACCTCGGTGAGGAGTGTTAGAACGCAAGGGGGTTTATCTTCTGCCAAAACCGCTTGGCCCCGTTTCACGCAACAGAATTTGGCGTAGTCGGCAGGATTGCCATGGATAAACTGCTGCAAAAATATGATTGTGCCCCTTCCCAGGCTGGGAAGGAGTGGGCCCAAAAATTTTGGAAGGATGAAGAGAAAGTGGTGGAACGTATTGAAGAGTGTCGGGTTTCACAGAAGCTCAGAGCGGGGAAAGGCAAGGGTGTGATTTGTGCTGCGTTAGGCGCCTGTTTATCTTGTGCACAACAAGAAGCTAGAGAAACCCCTGCTCCTAATCTGATTTCAGCTGTAGAATATGCAACCCTGAAATCGGAGAATGAGGTGCTGAAGTCATCATTAGCCTTGCAAAAGGAGACAGGAGAAAAATTAAGAACTCACGTCGATAAGCTTGTGAGTGAGAATGAACGTTTAGGAAACCAGAATGCTCAACTTAAAATATTATTAGAAAGGGTGACTGGGCTCTTAGATAAAATGCAGCCCTCGACCCAGGTCCAACAGATTCGTAAGTTAATGTGTTATCCAAATTCCGGAACCCAGACCGGAGATTTTTTGTCTAATAGTGAGGATGACGAAGAAGATGAGGAGGAAAGGACTTTTACTTTGAAATCCCAAGTTTTTCCTTTACGTCCTCTGGTTAAAACTGAAGCTGCGGTTGATGACGATGATGAAATTCACACCACTGTGCGTACCGTTCCACGGACACCAACCGAGTTAACAAAAATAAGGGAGAAATATTCGAGGCGACCAGAAGAGTCAGCTGTTGAGTACGTGTGGCGAGTTTCTTCTGAAGGGGGGGACAGAATTATGCTGAGTGAGGAAGAAGCAGGAGACTCTTGGGGACCAGGAGTGTTTTTAACCACTATGCCTGGGGATCATAATTATTCCCTAACTGCTCGAGCAGCCTATTGGGCAGGGGGTATGGATCCGCGAGAGAGGGGGGAGCCGTTAGAGATTAGAGCTACAGGCTACTCTGATCTGTTTGCGGCTGTACGGAAAGCAGCTTGTCTGCAAGCCATGTATGACAGAGAGGAATTTCGGAAATCCCCAATGTCAGCCCCTATCGACCCCGATCGATTAGCCCCTCTCATCCGTGGTCTTCCCGATTGCCTGAAACCGTTCCTTGTTCGTACTCAAGATCGTATACGAGAGGCTCGGGGTGCTCATAGGCGGGGCCGTCGTCACTACATGCCCACCTGGAATGAATATGTACAGGAAATAGATCAATATGGGCGCCGAATGGGCTGGGCCAGCCTAACTAGTGAGAAATCCTCCGAACACCCCCGAAAGGTTCGCCAAGTCCGAACTCACACTAAAAACCCTAAATCGGAGGAAAGGTTTAAGCCTGATAAGGACCGGAATGAGTTGTGGCGTAAAGCCCTACAATTAGGGGTGCCCCGACAATTCTTGCACGGTGTCCCTACGGGAGACCTCCGTACACTAGTCCAATCTCTAACTAGAAAGAATAATGTGGCTGGGGAGAAAAGTCTAACCAGAGAATCCCCAAGTCGTGAGAAAATTGTGCCTTCTGCACCGGAACGTAACTTGATTGATTTGACAGAGTCCCAGCCAAAAAACTCCTATCCCCGGGGAGGGCAGTGAGCCACCCTGTCCGGCAGGTACTAGCAATTCAATGGCTCTCTCATAAAGACTCCGAACCCGTTATTATCATTCCTGTTGGACCCCGGAAGATATTGGTAAATTTTATTATTGATACTGGAGCCCAAATGTCTGCAATCACTAACGAAACAGCACAACTTCTAGGTATAAATCCCACCCGACGCAGAGTCAACTTCACAGGAATTGATGGTGTGGTAAAAACATGCCCCACTGCAAAAATTAACCTCTGGTTGCCGGGAGAGCAGCGAATGACTAGGGCAGAAGTGTTAGTGGGTGCCTCACATTCTAACCTCCTAGGATTTGACGTGCTGCGTGGGCGAATGTGGAAATTCCCGGATGGAACTGCGTGGAGTTTTGCAGGACGCAAAAAAGGATTAGACACAGTTAAACTGGGCCTATTAGAAACATCTATACCTTTGCCTCCCTCTAAAATTACCAACGTCCGACAGTACCCACTGCCTGCAGCTGCACTTGCAGGAGCAGACGGGGTGGTATCAGATTTAGAAAAAAGAAACATCATTAAGAGGACTCACTCGCCTTATAATTCACCGGTGTGGCCAGTAAAGAAACCAACCGGGCAATGGCGTTTCACAGTAGATTACCGAAAGTTAAACGCCAACACTGCACCCCTGACCGCTGCGGTTCCGAGTATCGCGGAAATTGTGACAATGATAAAAGGAGCTGCCCATCCTTGGATGGCTGCCTTAGATGTAAAAGACATGTTTTTTATGATTCCCCTCCTTGAGCAAGACAAAGCGCAGTTTGCATTCACGTGGAAAGGAGTCCAATATACCTTTAACCGACTTCCACAAGGATACAAACATTCCCCCACCATTGCTCATAATGCTTTAGCTAAAGCGCTATCAGAGATTCCTGTTTCACAGGGATGTACAGTATACCAATATATTGACGACATCTTAATAGGGGGGGAGAGAGCCAAGAAAGTGTACAAGACATGATGCAAAACATCCGAAAAACATTATCAGATTTGGGATTGGAAATTCCAGACTCAAAATGTCAGGGACCTGCACAGGAAGTTAAATTCCTGGGGGTCTGGTGGATTAAGGGAGCTGCTTCTGTCCCTCAGGATACCCTGAAAAAAATAGAACATGGACAGAATCCTTCCAGCACGAAGGAGTTACAGCAAGTTCTGGGAACTTTAAGTTATTGGCGTAAACACATCCCTGGCTTTTCCATCATTGCTCGCCCCCTTTATTGTTTGCTCAAAAAAGGTAAATCCTGGGAGTGGACTGAACAACATACTAATGCACTGGAATTGCTAATAAAAGAGCTAAGGTTATTCCAACAACTTGGCCCCATACATCCAACTGACCCTGTCCATGTAGAATGGGGGTCCAGCGAACATGGTTCTCATTGTAACTTATGGCAAAAGGGACCAGCAGGACCGGAGAGACCATTAGAATTTAGCTCTCACTCCTTTAATGATACTGAGAGCAGATATTCAGACCTAGAGAAGGGTTTACTGTCCCTGGTGCGAGCATTGCAACGAGCAGAGCAGATAAGGAGAGAACAGAGCGTGATTGTTCGGGGCCCTTTTCGTCTCCTAGATGTGGTCCGTAAAGGGACAGCACCACCAGCCGGCATTGCCCAGAAACCCACAGTTCGAAAGTGGTATGCTTATTTAGAAGGCATTAATGATATCATGCCAATCTCTGAAGGTAGTATCAAAGTATCCAAGCTCCAGAAGGATATAGATGGTGCCCTATTGTTCCAATCCCCACCAAACAGACCATCTCCAATCCAAGAAGCACCTCCTCTGAAAGAAGGCAGTGATCTTACAGGAGTGTGGTTTACTGATGTGTCATCTCACCGTGAGAACAATAAGTGGAAATACAAGGCCGTAGCACTGGAAGTAGCAACGGGGGAAAGAGCAATTGAAACAGGAGAAGGTAGCGCACAAGTAGGGGAACTCAGAGCCGTCCTACTAGCTGCACAACGTGGGGCTACTTACATTTACACTGACTCATATGCTGTTTTTAAAGGAGCCACTGAATGGATTGGACACTGGGCAGCCAATGATTGGCAGGTGAATAGAGTCCCAATCTGGGAGACAGAGAGTTGGAAGCAACTGTTGGAAATGGGAGGACAGAGAACATTGCACATCGGTTGGGTAAAAGGCCATGATCGTTCGAACTCGATCACTGCTCAATTCAACCAACAGGTAGATAGCCTCACGCGGTTGCAGCAAATTGACATTGTAGATGATGGTCGGGAATGGGAACGCTTACTCGAATGGTTACATATTAAGCGTGGCCATACAGGCCGTGCTGATCTGTATCAGGAAGGTCTAGCCCGGGGGTGGCCTGTGTCGGTTAAGCTGTGTGAACAAGTAGTAACCGCCTGTTCACAATGTCGCCTACGACTCAATAAAGATCATCCGAGTAAGGCGCCTCCTTTACACATTCGGGACAAGAAAACATTGTGGCATTCATGGCAAATTGATTATATTGGGCCCTTGAGATCATCAGGTGAGAAAAGATACGTCCTAGTCGGAGTGGAGATTATCTCTGGCCTCGCTATGGCCACCAGCTTCAAATCAGCTACCGGGAACAACACAGTGAAAGGCCTAAAAGGGTGGTTCAGCACACTTCCCCTTCCTGAGGAAATCCAAAGTGATAACGGTTCACACTTTACCGCTACAGTGGTACAAGATTGGGCCAAAGAAGAAGGGATTCGATGGGTATTTCATACTCCCTATTATCCTCAGGCTAATGGCATTGTTGAACGCACCAATGGATTGGTTAAGCGTTTTGCAAAAACTCATGAACCTGGTTGGCATTTGCCATTGGATGATGCCATCTATCAATTAAATAACAGATGGAGTGGAGATGGCTGTCCTAAAATGAAAGCTTTCTGTGTATCTGCTGATATCATCACTCCAAAAGTTCCCAATGAACCACGAAAATACCTGGGACAATTTCACCCTGGGCAACCTGTGTTAGTGAAAATGCCTCAAATTGGCACAGTACCAATGGTGTTAGCTACTCCCAAAAACCCCCATGCACGGGAAGCCAAAGACTGTTCAGGGAAGATACACCGGATCAGCACCCGGTGGATCTCGCCCTCTTTTTAACCCCGTCGGTCAAATGAGACCGAGCAGATTTTCTTTTCCTTTGTGTCTTACAGGAACCTCGGAAGAACTGTACGTGGACAGACGCATTGGCCTACGCTAACCTCGAGTGTCTCCAGGGAATCCTGACATTGATCCTGGCAATAATATTATTTTTGTTATGTATGGCCATCTGGAGGCCTAAATTTTAGAATGACGAATTGGCAGATGGAATTGATGCTATTCAGTTTTATCTTTTTACTCCCTGTTGTTTGTAGTCAAAGAGACCCAGAATGGCCGTGGTCTCAAGCTTATGTAAAACACAATGCGATGGCAGGAACAGGAAAAGGAAAATTGAGCCTGGCCACTGTAGTCCTACATGAAAATGAGGTGTTTTCAAAACATGAGATAGATCAAAGCATAGATAAAGTCGAACCTGACTCAACTCCACAGACTAGTCTGGTTCCACTGCCACTATCTGAAACCCCCGATAATGACACCTTATTGAGCGGACTTAAGAATCTGCCCCTTGATGATGAGCTTTGGGATAATGCACTGTCACGATACACTGCAAGCACTGAGACACTAGAAAACATGAGGGATTTAAATCTCTCCACTCTGGTTATACAAGGAAGTGAAGTATATTCCAGAGATAAATGGAGTTGGAAAGACTCACTCCAAATGGCTAAGCTTGAAGCCGTCCCAGGAAAGAAAATACAAATTAGCTGCCGAGTAATCAATGGGTCTGCTCACCATAGACCAACTGTAATTGAAACCATCCATGTAGACTCTACTAAACCGGACAAATATAACACTGATTGATTGTTACAAAATTATAGAGCCAAACTCAGATTGCTGGCACAACTTCACCTTTATCAAACCTATCATAGTATATTGTATTTGGGGCTACAGGGGCACGGAATTGTTATTTGAATTTATGATTGACTCAAATACATCTGAACCTGTTGAAATGAACCCAAAACCTACACCCCCACAAACTTTCAAGGGTGTAGCTACTCAGCCCTCCATTAGTCTAACTCCTTACACCTTTAACATTGGCCCTTATGCCATTAAACACACAGGTCAACAACAAATACCGTTTAACCCAACATATTCCCTCAAACGAGTAGAATTGTCAATGCAGATTAATATCTCTGCGATCAAACCCACCTGCTCACCATTCCTGAGTACATCTTATGCAGGATGGTCAGCATGGTTAGGCCGGCGAACTGTTGACACCTCACAACGACTGAAGAGAGAGGTGACTGGTATCTTAGGAACAGGACTGGGAGTCTTAAATAGTACAGATGCTGAGATACTTGCAAACAAACTAGTCACAACTACTAGTGATCTAGACAAATTAAAACATCCTCTACAGTCCTCTCTATCAGCATTGGGAAATCACCAATGGCTTTTATCGAATATATTGCCTCAGTGGGAGGAAACAGGTGAAAAAGACCATCAGCTGATCACAAATGCACTTGGTACAACCCCAAACAATGTTTCCTTGGCCCTTAGTTGTATCCAAGCCCAACTGTGGATGCAATCTATGACAGCCGCAATTATAAGGGAAGGTGAAGAAGGCACCTTGCCCACTGAAATTCGAAAAGTAATATGGGATAATGCAATTGAGTTTGAGAGAAAATTTCAATCCTGGTGGTATCTGGTTAATTTCACCTATGATCCCACTGAGAGCAAAGCCACAGCTTTTGTCTTAACGATACGCAATGCCTCAGTATACACCATATACCCAATCATCGCACTGGGGTTGAATCACCATGGAGCTATACTCCATCCGGTAGAGCATAGAGTGTGGGCACAACAAAACGAGAATAAATGGCAAACTGTTGATGTTGAAGCATGCATTTCACGAGATCAACAAGGATTCATTTGTGAGAGTAATACTCTCAAGGCACAAGACATTTGTCTTGACACCAACCAGAATGTTTGTCATTTTGAGATACAACCTGATGAAACCCCAGAAACTGTGCTTGTATATATTGGGAAAGGGTGTGTTTGCATGAGGTCTCCCTGTACTTTTGTATTCGTAGATGACATAGCAGTAGATATAAGTAATAACTCAAATCTTTGTGTTTGTAACTTTACTAACATCATTGGATGTGACTTCAGTTATTCAGCTCCTGTTACGTCTTTTCAATTGCTACAATCTAATTACACATTGATTCGAGATTTGCTGCCTACCCCTATCGGAATGAATCTCTCACTAGTGAGGAAGTTGCTACAACACGATGAATTGAAGCGATTGTTGAAAGAGGCCCAAGAAAATGGACAAAGAACTCTGATTACTGTCCATCATGATGTTGAAGAAATACACCATGTACTGGAAAGGGTCAAGAGAGACGGTGGACATGAATGGTGGGACACCCTCTTTGGATGGTCACCGACAGCTACAGGACTTTTTAACAAGATGCTCCATCCTGTTGTTGTTCTACTAGTACTCACTGTATTGTGCTTTGCTTTGACAATTGTTTTGCATGTTAGACTTTGGATTATGATGAAACGCTTAACTCGCTTAATCACCCCGCAAGAAGTATTTGCACTTGATATCCCTCGCCATAAGAGGACATGTGATATTCCCCATCAGTATTGATTATCGTGGAGCTTGAGTGACCGTAGTCACGGGGTGGATTATGTGGAATAATTACTAAATTGGCCAAGAATACAAAAATACAGCATTGTTCACACATTAAGGAAAGTCATAAAATCAAGAGGCTTCTGAGGTAGAATACAGCCACAGCTAGCACACGAAGAATGCAACATCTGTGATTCCCTGCGCGAGGTTGTTTGCGAAACTACACGAGGGATGGAACGGAACACGCTTGTTCCGTGGCCTTCCCTTGTGACGAATAGCAGATATGGGGACGAGATGGTACTACGGAACTGATAAGCGGCCTACACGCTACCCGAGCCAACCTTTCGTCAAATGTTGATGAAATGCTGTCCTTTTGTGCGAACTTTGCTCACCACAATGTACCAAAACACACCTCCATCCCGGAGGCTATCCGCCCCCGAGGTGTGAACACTCCTCCTTGAATACATTAATCATAATAAAAGTATGTATGACTAAAGTCACTCAAACTCCACTTTGAAGATAAAAAAATAATATAAAAATAGCCCAAGAGAGAGGGGATGTCAGGGAAGACACCATCGCGAAGAATTCCACCGCTGATTTCCGGGATCAGTCGACGGGCTGAGCCTTTCTTCCCCCCCATAGGGACGCCTTTGGGTAAGACTTCGATTACACCGAGCGCTTTCTCGGGGACTTAGAAATTTCTCTAGAGAATCTCTACCCTACGTTTATAGCCAGGCTGTATCGTTTATAATTTTGTTGCGCGTTTGTATACTTAGCAATATCTTTATTTGCACGTGCTTTGCAGACAGTGTATTTATCACCGGCAATCCTAAAGAACCTGTATATCTGTTGTTTAAATAAACTGCACTGTTTAAGTAGCTAGTCGTTCCGCTTTCTCACTGAACGCGACCAAAACTACAGAGAGGCCGTGCTAGTTCAGGAGCACGACTAGACTGAAGGTGCAGTCCACTATTAGTGTATCCAAATCGTAGTAGTTTAATACATATTAAACGCGATTGGACTGATAGTGCTGAATTGGGCATCACTCAGAATTTAAACCTAGCCGCACCTAGCCTCCCACCTCGGTGAGGAGTGTTAGAACGCAAGGGGGTTTATCTTCTGCCAAAACCGCTTGGCCCCGTTTCACGCAACAGAATTTGGCGTAGTCGGCAGGATTGCCATGGATAAACTGCTGCAAAAATATGATTGTGCCCCTTCCCAGGCTGGGAAGGAGTGGGCCCAAAAATTTTGGAAGGATGAAGAGAAAGTGGTGGAACGTATTGAAGAGTGTCGGGTTTCACAGAAGCTCAGAGCGGGGAAAGGCAAGGGTGTGATTTGTGCTGCGTTAGGCGCCTGTTTATCTTGTGCACAACAAGAAGCTAGAGAAACCCCTGCTCCTAATCTGATTTCAGCTGTAGAATATGCAACCCTGAAATCGGAGAATGAGGTGCTGAAGTCATCATTAGCCTTGCAAAAGGAGACAGGAGAAAAATTAAGAACTCACGTCGATAAGCTTGTGAGTGAGAATGAACGTTTAGGAAACCAGAATGCTCAACTTAAAATATTATTAGAAAGGGTGACTGGGCTCTTAGATAAAATGCAGCCCTCGACCCAGGTCCAACAGATTCGTAAGTTAATGTGTTATCCAAATTCCGGAACCCAGACCGGAGATTTTTTGTCTAATAGTGAGGATGACGAAGAAGATGAGGAGGAAAGGACTTTTACTTTGAAATCCCAAGTTTTTCCTTTACGTCCTCTGGTTAAAACTGAAGCTGCGGTTGATGACGATGATGAAATTCACACCACTGTGCGTACCGTTCCACGGACACCAACCGAGTTAACAAAAATAAGGGAGAAATATTCGAGGCGACCAGAAGAGTCAGCTGTTGAGTACGTGTGGCGAGTTTCTTCTGAAGGGGGGGACAGAATTATGCTGAGTGAGGAAGAAGCAGGAGACTCTTGGGGACCAGGAGTGTTTTTAACCACTATGCCTGGGGATCATAATTATTCCCTAACTGCTCGAGCAGCCTATTGGGCAGGGGGTATGGATCCGCGAGAGAGGGGGGAGCCGTTAGAGATTAGAGCTACAGGCTACTCTGATCTGTTTGCGGCTGTACGGAAAGCAGCTTGTCTGCAAGCCATGTATGACAGAGAGGAATTTCGGAAATCCCCAATGTCAGCCCCTATCGACCCCGATCGATTAGCCCCTCTCATCCGTGGTCTTCCCGATTGCCTGAAACCGTTCCTTGTTCGTACTCAAGATCGTATACGAGAGGCTCGGGGTGCTCATAGGCGGGGCCGTCGTCACTACATGCCCACCTGGAATGAATATGTACAGGAAATAGATCAATATGGGCGCCGAATGGGCTGGGCCAGCCTAACTAGTGAGAAATCCTCCGAACACCCCCGAAAGGTTCGACAAGTCCGAACTCACACTAAAAACCCTAAATCGGAGGAAAGGTTTAAGCCTGATAAGGACCGGAATGAGTTGTGGCGTAAAGCCCTACAATTAGGGGTGCCCCGACAATTCTTGCACGGTGTCCCTACGGGAGACCTCCGTACACTAGTCCAATCTCTAACTAGAAAGAATAATGTGGCTGGGGAGAAAAGTCTAACCAGAGAATCCCCAAGTCGTGAGAAAATTGTGCCTTCTGCACCGGAACGTAACTTGATTGATTTGACAGAGTCCCAGCCAAAAAACTCCTATCCCCGGGGAGGGCAGTGAGCCACCCTGTCCGGCAGGTACTAGCAATTCAATGGCTCTCTCATAAAGACTCCGAACCCGTTATTATCATTCCTGTTGGACCCCGGAAGATATTGGTAAATTTTATTATTGATACTGGAGCCCAAATGTCTGCAATCACTAACGAAACAGCACAACTTCTAGGTATAAATCCCACCCGACGCAGAGTCAACTTCACAGGAATTGATGGTGTGGTAAAAACATGCCCCACTGCAAAAATTAACCTCTGGTTGCCGGGAGAGCAGCGAATGACTAGGGCAGAAGTGTTAGTGGGTGCCTCACATTCTAACCTCCTAGGATTTGACGTGCTGCGTGGGCGAATGTGGAAATTCCCGGATGGAACTGCGTGGAGTTTTGCAGGACGCAAAAAAGGATTAGACACAGTTAAACTGGGCCTATTAGAAACATCTATACCTTTGCCTCCCTCTAAAATTACCAACGTCCGACAGTACCCACTGCCTGCAGCTGCACTTGCAGGAGCAGACGGGGTGGTATCAGATTTAGAAAAAAGAAACATCATTAAGAGGACTCACTCGCCTTATAATTCACCGGTGTGGCCAGTAAAGAAACCAACCGGGCAATGGCGTTTCACAGTAGATTACCGAAAGTTAAATGCCAACGCTGCACCCCTGACCGCTGCGGTTCCGAGTATCGCGGAAATTGTGACAATGATAAAAGGAGCTGCCCATCCTTGGATGGCTGCCTTAGATGTAAAAGACATGTTTTTTATGATTCCCCTCCTTGAGCAAGACAAAGCGCAGTTTGCATTCACGTGGAAAGGAGTCCAATATACCTTTAACCGACTTCCACAAGGATACAAACATTCCCCCACCATTGCTCATAATGCTTTAGCTAAAGCGCTATCAGAGATTCCTGTTTCACAGGGATGTACAGTATACCAATATATTGACGACATCTTAATAGGGGGGGAGAGAGCCAAGAAAGTGTACAAGACATGATGCAAAACATCCGAAAAACATTATCAGATTTGGGATTGGAAATTCCAGACTCAAAATGTCAGGGACCTGCACAGGAAGTTAAATTCCTGGGGGTCTGGTGGATTAAGGGAGCTGCTTCTGTCCCTCAGGATACCCTGAAAAAAATAGAACATGGACAGAATCCTTCCAGCACGAAGGAGTTACAGCAAGTTCTGGGAACTTTAAGTTATTGGCGTAAACACATCCCTGGCTTTTCCATCATTGCTCGCCCCCTTTATTGTTTGCTCAAAAAAGGTAAATCCTGGGAGTGGACTGAACAACATACTAATGCACTGGAATTGCTAATAAAAGAGCTAAGGTTATTCCAACAACTTGGCCCCATACATCCAACTGACCCTGTCCATGTAGAATGGGGGTCCAGCGAACATGGTTCTCATTGTAACTTATGGCAAAAGGGACCAGCAGGACCGGAGAGACCATTAGAATTTAGCTCTCACTCCTTTAATGATACTGAGAGCAGATATTCAGACCTAGAGAAGGGTTTACTGTCCCTGGTGCGAGCATTGCAACGAGCAGAGCAGATAAGGAGAGAACAGAGCGTGATTGTTCGGGGCCCTTTTCGTCTCCTAGACGTGGTCCGTAAAGGGACAGCACCACCAGCCGGCATTGCCCGGAAACCCACAGTTCGAAAGTGGTATGCTTATTTAGAAGGCATTAATGATATCATGCCAATCTCTGAAGGTAGTATCAAAGTATCCAAGCTCCAGAAGGATATAGATGGTGCCCTATTGTTCCAATCCCCACCAAACAGACCATCTCCAATCCAAGAAGCACCTCCTCTGAAAGAAGGCAGTGATCTTACAGGAGTGTGGTTTACTGATGCGTCATCTCACCGTGAGAACAATAAGTGGAAATACAAGGCCGTAGCACTGGAAGTAGCAACGGGGGAAAGAGCAATTGAAACAGGAGAAGGTAGCGCACAAGTAGGGGAACTCAGAGCCGTCCTACTAGCTGCACAACGTGGGGCTACTTACATTTACACTGACTCATATGCTGTTTTTAAAGGAGCCACTGAATGGATTGGACACTGGGCAGCCAATGATTGGCAGGTGAATAGAGTCCCAATCTGGGAGACAGAGAGTTGGAAGCAACTGTTGGAAATGGGAGGACAGAGAACATTGCACATTGGTTGGGTAAAAGGCCATGATCGTTCGAACTCGATCACTGCTCAATTCAACCAACAGGTAGATAGCCTCACGCGGTTGCAGCAAATTGACATTGTAGATGATGGTCGGGAATGGGAACGCTTACTCGAATGGTTACATATTAAGTGTGGCCATACAGGCCGTGCTGATCTGTATCAGGAAGGTCTAGCCCGGGGGTGGCCTGTGTCGGTTAAGCTGTGTGAACAAGTAGTAACCGCCTGTTCACAATGTCGCCTACGACTCAATAAAGATCATCCGAGTAAGGCGCCTCCTTTACACATTCGGGACAAGAAAACATTGTGGCATTCATGGCAAATTGATTATATTGGGCCCTTGAGATCATCAGGTGAGAAAAGATACGTCCTAGTCGGAGTGGAGATTATCTCTGGCCTCGCTATGGCCACCAGCTTCAAATCAGCTACCGGGAACAACACAGTGAAAGGCCTAAAAGGGTGGTTCAGCACACTTCCCCTTCCTGAGGAAATCCAAAGTGATAACGGTTCACACTTTACCGCTACAGTGGTACAAGATTGGGCCAAAGAAGAAGGGATTCGATGGGTATTTCATACTCCCTATTATCCTCAGGCTAATGGCATTGTTGAACGCACCAATGGATTGGTTAAGCGTTTTGCAAAAACTCATGAACCTGGTTGGCATTTGCGATTGGATGATGCCATCTATCAATTAAATAACAGATGGAGTGGAGATGGCTGTCCTAAAATGAAAGCTTTCTGTGTATCTGCTGATATCATCACTCCAAAAGTTCCCAATGAACCACGAAAATACCTGGGACAATTTCACCCTGGGCAACCTGTGTTAGTGAAAATGCCTCAAATTGGCACAGTACCAATGGTGTTAGCTACTCCCAAAAACCCCCATGCACGGGAAGCCAAAGACTGTTCAGGGAAGATACACCGGATCAGCACCCGGTGGATCTCGCCCTCTTTTTAACCCCGTCGGTCAAATGAGACCGAGCAGATTTTCTTTTCCTTTGTGTCTTACAGGAACCTCGGAAGAACTGTACGTGGACAGACGCATTGGCCTACGCTAACCTCGAGTGTCTCCAGGGAATCCTGACATTGATCCTGGCAATAATATTATTTTTGTTATGTATGGCCATCTGGAGGCCTAAATTTTAGAATGACGAATTGGCAGATGGAATTGATGCTATTCAGTTTTATCTTTTTACTCCCTGTTGTTTGTAGTCAAAGAGACCCAGAATGGCCGTGGTCTCAAGCTTATGTAAAACACAATGCGATGGCAGGAACAGGAAAAGGAAAATTGAGCCTGGCCACTGTAGTCCTACATGAAAATGAGGTGTTTTCAAAACATGAGATAGATCAAAGCATAGATAAAGTCGAACCTGACTCAACTCCACAGACTAGTCTGGTTCCACTGCCACTATCTGAAACCCCCGATAATGACACCTTATTGAGCGGACTTAAGAATCTGCCCCTTGATGATGAGCTTTGGGATAATGCACTGTCACGATACACTGCAAGCACTGAGACACTAGAAAACATGAGGGATTTAAATCTCTCCACTCTGGTTATACAAGGAAGTGAAGTATATTCCAGAGATAAATGGAGTTGGAAAGACTCACTCCAAATGGCTAAGCTTGAAGCCGTCCCAGGAAAGAAAATACAAATTAGCTGCCGAGTAATCAATGGGTCTGCTCACCATAGACCAACTGTAATTGAAACCATCCATGTAGACTCTACTAAACCGGACAAATATAACACTGATTGATTGTTACAAAATTATAGAGCCAAACTCAGATTGCTGGCACAACTTCACCTTTATCAAACCTATCATAGTATATTGTATTTGGGGCTACAGGGGCACGGAATTGTTATTTGAATTTATGATTGACTCAAATACATCTGAACCTGTTGAAATGAACCCAAAACCTACACCCCCACAAACTTTCAAGGGTGTAGCTACTCAGCCCTCCATTAGTCTAACTCCTTACACCTTTAACATTGGCCCTTATGCCATTAAACACACAGGTCAACAACAAATACCGTTTAACCCAACATATTCCCTCAAACGAGTAGAATTGTCAATGCAGATTAATATCTCTGCGATCAAACCCACCTGCTCACCATTCCTGAGTACATCTTATGCAGGATGGTCAGCATGGTTAGGCCGGCGAACTGTTGACACCTCACAACGACTGAAGAGAGAGGTGACTGGTATCTTAGGAACAGGACTGGGAGTCTTAAATAGTACAGATGCTGAGATACTTGCAAACAAACTAGTCACAACTACTAGTGATCTAGACAAATTAAAACATCCTCTACAGTCCTCTCTATCAGCATTGGGAAATCACCAATGGCTTTTATCGAATATATTGCCTCAGTGGGAGGAAACAGGTGAAAAAGACCATCAGCTGATCACAAATGCACTTGGTACAACCCAAAACAATGTTTCCTTGGCCCTTAGTTGTATCCAAGCCCAACTGTGGATGCAATCTATGACAGCCGCAATTATAAGGGAAGGTGAAGAAGGCACCTTGCCCACTGAAATTCGAAAAGTAATATGGGATAATGCAATTGAGTTTGAGAGAAAATTTCAGTCCTGGTGGTATCTGGTTAATTTCACCTATGATCCCACTGAGAGCAAAGCCACAGCTTTTGTCTTAACGATACGCAATGCCTCAGTATACACCATATACCCAATCATCGCACTGGGGTTGAATCACCATGGAGCTATACTCCATCCGGTAGAGCATAGAGTGTGGGCACAACAAAACGAGAATAAATGGCAAACTGTTGATGTTGAAGCATGCATTTCACGAGATCAACAAGGATTCATTTGTGAGAGTAATACTCTCAAGGCACAAGACATTTGTCTTGACACCAACCAGAATGTTTGTCATTTTGAGATACAACCTGATGAAACCCCAGAAACTGTGCTTGTATATATTGGGAAAGGGTGTGTTTGCATGAGGTCTCCCTGTACTTTTGTATTCGTAGATGACATAGCAGTAGATATAAGTAATAACTCAAATCTTTGTGTTTGTAACTTTACTAACATCATTGGATGTGACTTCAGTTATTCAGCTCCTGTTACGTCTTTTCAATTGCTACAATCTAATTACACATTGATTCGAGATTTGCTGCCTACCCCTATCGGAATGAATCTCTCACTAGTGAGGAAGTTGCTACAACACGATGAATTGAAGCGATTGTTGAAAGAGGCCCAAGAAAATGGACAAAGAACTCTGATTACTGTCCATCATGATGTTGAAGAAATACACCATGTACTGGAAAGGGTCAAGAGAGACGGTGGACATGAATGGTGGGACACCCTCTTTGGATGGTCACCGACAGCTACAGGACTTTTTAACAAGATGCTCCATCCTGTTGTTGTTCTACTAGTACTCACTGTATTGTGCTTTGCTTTGACAATTGTTTTGCATGTTAGACTTTGGATTATGATGAAACGCTTAACTCGCTTAATCACCCCGCAAGAAGTATTTGCACTTGATATCCCTCGCCATAAGAGGACATGTGATATTCCCCATCAGTATTGATTATCGTGGAGCTTGAGTGACTGTAGTCACGGGGTGGATTATGTGGAATAATTACTAAATTGGCCAAGAATACAAAAATACAGCATTGTTCACACATTAAGGAAAGTCATAAAATCAAGAGGCTTCTGAGGTAGAATACAGCCACAGCTAGCACACGAAGAATGCAACATCTGTGATTCCCTGCGCGAGGTTGTTTGCGAAACTACACGAGGGATGGAACGGAACACGCTTGTTCCGTGGCCTTCCCTTGTGACGAATAGCAGATATGGGGACGAGATGGTACTACGGAACTGATAAGCGGCCTACACGCTACCCGAGCCAACCTTTCGTCAAATGTTGATGAAATGCTGTCCTTTTGTGCGAACTTTGCTCACCACAATGTACCAAAACACACCTCCATCCCGGAGGCTATCCGCCCCCGAGGTGTGAACACTCCTCCTTGAATACATTAATCATAATAAAAGTATGTATGACTAAAGTCACTCAAACTCCACTTTGAAGATAAAAAAATAATATAAAAATAGCCCAAGAGAGAGGGGATGTCAGGGAAGACACCATCGCGAAGAATTCCACCGCTGATTTCCGGGATCAGTCGACGGGCTGAGCCTTTCTTCCCCCCCATAGGGACGCCTTTGGGTAAGACTTCGATTACACCGAGCGCTTTCTCGGGGACTTAGAAATTTCTCTAGAGAATCTCTACCCTACGTTTATAGCCAGGCTGTATCGTTTATAATTTTGTCGCGCGTTTGTATACTTAGCAATATCTTTATTTGCACGTGCTTTGCAGACAGTGTATTTATCACCGGCAATCCTAAAGAACCCGTATATCTGTTGTTTAAATAAACTGCACTGTTTAAGTAGCTAGTCGTTCCGCTTTCTCACTGAACGCGACCAAAACTACAGAGAGGCCGTGCTAGTTCAGGAGCACGACTAGACTGAAGGTGCAGTCCACTATTAGTGTATCCAAATCGTAGTAGTTTAATACATATTAAACGCGATTGGACTGATAGTGCTGAATTGGGCATCACTCAGAATTTAAACCTAGCCGCACCTAGCCTCCCACCTCGGTGAGGAGTGTTAGAACGCAAGGGGGTTTATCTTCTGCCAAAACCGCTTGGCCCCGTTTCACGCAACAGAATTTGGCGTAGTCGGCAGGATTGCCATGGATAAACTGCTGCAAAAATATGATTGTGCCCCTTCCCAGGCTGGGAAGGAGTGGGCCCAAAAATTTTGGAAGGATGAAGAGAAAGTGGTGGAACGTATTGAAGAGTGTCGGGTTTCACAGAAGCTCAGAGCGGGGAAAGGCAAGGGTGTGATTTGTGCTGCGTTAGGCGCCTGTTTATCTTGTGCACAACAAGAAGCTAGAGAAACCCCTGCTCCTAATCTGATTTCAGCTGTAGAATATGCAACCCTGAAATCGGAGAATGAGGTGCTGAAGTCATCATTAGCCTTGCAAAAGGAGACAGGAGAAAAATTAAGAACTCACGTCGATAAGCTTGTGAGTGAGAATGAATGTTTAGGAAACCAGAATGCTCAACTTAAAATATTATTAGAAAGGGTGACTGGGCTCTTAGATAAAATGCAGCCCTCGACCCAGGTCCAACAGATTCGTAAGTTAATGTGTTATCCAAATTCCGGAACCCAGACCGGAGATTTTTTGTCTAATAGTGAGGATGACGAAGAAGATGAGGAGGAAAGGACTTTTACTTTGAAATCCCAAGTTTTTCCTTTACGTCCTCTGGTTAAAACTGAAACTGCGGTTGATGACGATGATGAAATTCACACCACTGTGCGTACCGTTCCACGGACACCAACCGAGTTAACAAAAATAAGGGAGAAATATTCGAGGCGACCAGAAGAGTCAGCTGTTGAGTACGTGTGGCGAGTTTCTTCTGAAGGGGGGGACAGAATTATGCTGAGTGAGGAAGAAGCAGGAGACTCTTGGGGACCAGGAGTGTTTTTAACCACTATGCCTGGGGATCATAATTATTCCCTAACTGCTCGAGCAGCCTATTGGGCAGGGGGTATGGATCCGCGAGAGAGGGGGGAGCCGTTAGAGATTAGAGCTACAGGCTACTCTGATCTGTTTGCGGCTGTACGGAAAGCAGCTTGTCTGCAAGCCATGTATGACAGAGAGGAATTTCGGAAATCCCCAATGTCAGCCCCTATCGACCCCGATCGATTAGCCCCTCTCATCCGTGGTCTTCCCGATTGCCTGAAACCGTTCCTTGTTCGTACTCAAGATCGTATACGAGAGGCTCGGGGTGCTCATAGGCGGGGCCGTCGTCACTACATGCCCACCTGGAATGAATATGTACAGGAAATAGATCAATATGGGCGCCGAATGGGCTGGGCCAGCCTAACTAGTGAGAAATCCTCCGAACACCCCCGAAAGGTTCGCCAAGTCCGAACTCACACTAAAAACCCTAAATCGGAGGAACGGTTTAAGCCTGATAAGGACCGGAATGAGTTGTGGCGTAAAGCCCTACAATTAGGGGTGCCCCGACAATTCTTGCACGGTGTCCCTACGGGAGACCTCCGTACACTAGTCCAATCTCTAACTAGAAAGAATAATGTGGCTGGGGAGAAAAGTCTAACCAGAGAATCCCCAAGTCGTGAGAAAATTGTGCCTTCTGCACCGGAACGTAACTTGATTGATTTGACAGAGTCCCAGCCAAAAAACTCCTATCCCCGGGGAGGGCAGTGAGCCACCCTGTCCGGCAGGTACTAGCAATTCAATGGCTCTCTCATAAAGACTCCGAACCCGTTATTATCATTCCTGTTGGACCCCGGAAGATATTGGTAAATTTTATTATTGATACTGGAGCCCAAATGTCTGCAATCACTAACGAAACAGCACAACTTCTAGGTATAAATCCCACCCGACGCAGAGTCAACTTCACAGGAATTGATGGTGTGGTAAAAACATGCCCCACTGCAAAAATTAACCTCTGGTTGCCGGGAGAGCAGCGAATGACTAGGGCAGAAGTGTTAGTGGGTGCCTCACATTCTAACCTCCTAGGATTTGACGTGCTGCGTGGGCGAATGTGGAAATTCCCGGATGGAACTGTGTGGAGTTTTGCAGGACGCAAAAAAGGATTAGACACAGTTAAACTGGGCCTATTAGAAACATCTATACCTTTGCCTCCCTCTAAAATTACCAACGTCCGACAGTACCCACTGCCTGCAGCTGCACTTGCAGGAGCAGACGGGGTGGTATCAGATTTAGAAAAAAGAAACATCATTCAGAGGACTCACTCGCCTTATAATTCACCGGTGTGGCCAGTAAAGAAACCAACCGGGCAATGGCGTTTCACAGTAGATTACCGAAAGTTAAACGCCAACGCTGCACCCCTGACCGCTGCGGTTCCGAGTATCGCGGAAATTGTGACAATGATAAAAGGAGCTGCCCATCCTTGGATGGCTGCCTTAGATGTAAAAGACATGTTTTTTATGATTCCCCTCCTTGAGCAAGACAAAGCGCAGTTTGCATTCACGTGGAAAGGAGTCCAATATACCTTTAACCGACTTCCACAAGGATACAAACATTCCCCCACCATTGCTCATAATGCTTTAGCTAAAGCGCTATCAGAGATTCCTGTTTCACAGGGATGTACAGTATACCAATATATTGACGACATCTTAATAGGGGGGGAGAGAGCCAAGAAAGTGTACAAGACATGATGCAAAACATCCGAAAAACATTATCAGATTTGGGATTGGAAATTCCAGACTCAAAATGTCAGGGACCTGCACAGGAAGTTAAATTCCTGGGGGTCTGGTGGATTAAGGGAGCTGCTTCTGTCCCTCAGGATACCCTGAAAAAAATAGAACATGGACAGAATCCTTCCAGCACGAAGGAGTTACAGCAAGTTCTGGGAACTTTAAGTTATTGGCGTAAACACATCCCTGGCTTTTCCATCATTGCTCGCCCCCTTTATTGTTTGCTCAAAAAAGGTAAATCCTGGGAGTGGACTGAACAACATACTAATGCACTGGAATTGCTAATAAAAGAGCTAAGGTTATTCCAACAACTTGGCCCCATACATCCAACTGACCCTGTCCATGTAGAATGGGGGTCCAGCGAACATGGTTCTCATTGTAACTTATGGCAAAAGGGACCAGCAGGACCGGAGAGACCATTAGAATTTAGCTCTCACTCCTTTAATGATACTGAGAGCAGATGTTCAGTCCTAGAGAAGGGTTTACTGTCCCTGGTGCGAGCATTGCAACGAGCAGAGCAGATAAGGAGAGAACAGAGCGTGATTGTTCGGGGCCCTTTTCGTCTCCTAGATGTGGTCCGTAAAGGGACAGCACCACCAGCCGGCATTGCCCAGAAACCCACAGTTCGAAAGTGGTATGCTTATTTAGAAGGCATTAATGATATCATGCCAATCTCTGAAGGTAGTATCAAAGTATCCAAGCTCCAGAAGGATATAGATGGTGCCCTATTGTTCCAATCCCCACCAAACAGACCATCTCCAATCCAAGAAGCACCTCCTCTGAAAGAAGGCAGTGATCTTACAGGAGTGTGGTTTACTGATGCGTCATCTCACCGTGAGAACAATAAGTGGAAATACAAGGCCGTAGCACTGGAAGTAGCAACGGGGGAAAGAGCAATTGAAACAGGAGAAGGTAGCGCACAAGTAGGGGAACTCAGAGCCGTCCTACTAGCTGCACAACGTGGGGCTACTTACATTTACACTGACTCATATGCTGTTTTTAAAGGAGCCACTGAATGGATTGGACACTGGGCAGCCAATGATTGGCAGGTGAATAGAGTCCCAATCTGGGAGACAGAGAGTTGGAAGCAACTGTTGGAAATGGGAGGACAGAGAACATTGCACATCGGTTGGGTAAAAGGCCATGATCGTTCGAACTCGATCACTGCTCAATTCAACCAACAGGTAGATAGCCTCACGCGGTTGCAGCAAATTGACATTGTAGATGATGGTCGGGAATGGGAACGCTTACTCGAATGGTTACATATTAAGCGTGGCCATACAGGCCGTGCTGATCTGTATCAGGAAGGTCTAGCCCGGGGGTGGCCTGTGTCGGTTAAGCTGTGTGAACAAGTAGTAACCGCCTGTTCACAATGTCGCCTACGACTCAATAAAGATCATCCGAGTAAGGCGCCTCCTTTACACATTCGGGACAAGAAAACATTGTGGCATTCATGGCAAATTGATTATATTGGGCCCTTGAGATCATCAGGTGAGAAAAGATACGTCCTAGTCGGAGTGGAGATTATCTCTGGCCTCGCTATGGCCACCAGCTTCAAATCAGCTACCGGGAACAACACAGTGAAAGGCCTAAAAGGGTGGTTCAGCACACTTCCCCTTCCTGAGGAAATCCAAAGTGATAACGGTTCACACTTTACCGCTACAGTGGTACAAGATTGGGCCAAAGAAGAAGGGATTCGATGGGTATTTCATACTCCCTATTATCCTCAGGCTAATGGCATTGTTGAACGCACCAATGGATTGGTTAAGCGTTTTGCAAAAACTCATGAACCTGGTTGGCATTTGCCATTGGATGATGCCATCTATCAATTAAATAACAGATGGAGTGGAGATGGCTGTCCTAAAATGAAAGCTTTCTGTGTATCTGCTGATATCATCACTCCAAAAGTTCCCAATGAACCACGAAAATACCTGGGACAATTTCACCCTGGGCAACCTGTGTTAGTGAAAATGCCTCAAATTGGCACAGTACCAATGGTGTTAGCTACTCCCAAAAACCCCCATGCACGGGAAGCCAAAGACTGTTCAGGGAAGATACACCGGATCAGCACCCGGTGGATCTCGCCCTCTTTTTAACCCCGTCGGTCAAATGAGACCGAGCAGATTTTCTTTTCCTTTGTGTCTTACAGGAACCTCGGAAGAACTGTACGTGGACAGACGCATTGGCCTACGCTAACCTCGAGTGTCTCCAGGGAATCCTGACATTGATCCTGGCAATAATATTATTTTTGTTATGTATGGCCATCTGGAGGCCTAAATTTTAGAATGACGAATTGGCAGATGGAATTGATGCTATTCAGTTTTATCTTTTTACTCCCTGTTGTTTGTAGTCAAAGAGACCCAGAATGGCCGTGGTCTCAAGCTTATGTAAAACACAATGCGATGGCAGGAACAGGAAAAGGAAAATTGAGCCTGGCCACTGTAGTCCTACATGAAAATGAGGTGTTTTCAAAACATGAGATAGATCAAAGCATAGATAAAGTCGAACCTGACTCAACTCCACAGACTAGTCTGGTTCCACTGCCACTATCTGAAACCCCCGATAATGACACCTTATTGAGCGGACTTAAGAATCTGCCCCTTGATGATGAGCTTTGGGATAATGCACTGTCACGATACACTGCAAGCACTGAGACACTAGAAAACATGAGGGATTTAAATCTCTCCACTCTGGTTATACAAGGAAGTGAAGTATATTCCAGAGATAAATGGAGTTGGAAAGACTCACTCCAAATGGCTAAGCTTGAAGCCGTCCCAGGAAAGAAAATACAAATTAGCTGCCGAGTAATCAATGGGTCTGCTCACCATAGACCAACTGTAATTGAAACCATCCATGTAGACTCTACTAAACCGGACAAACATAACACTGATTGATTGTTACAAAATTATAGAGCCAAACTCAGATTGCTGGCACAACTTCACCTTTATCAAACCTATCATAGTATATTGTATTTGGGGCTACAGGGGCACGGAATTGTTATTTGAATTTATGATTGACTCAAATACATCTGAACCTGTTGAAATGAACCCAAAACCTACACCCCCACAAACTTTCAAGGGTGTAGCTACTCAGCCCTCCATTAGTCTAACTCCTTACACCTTTAACATTGGCCCTTATGCCATTAAACACACAGGTCAACAACAAATACCGTTTAACCCAACATATTCCCTCAAACGAGTAGAATTGTCAATGCAGATTAATATCTCTGCGATCAAACCCACCTGCTCACCATTCCTGAGTACATCTTATGCAGGATGGTCAGCATGGTTAGGCCGGCGAACTGTTGACACCTCACAACGACTGAAGAGAGAGGTGACTGGTATCTTAGGAACAGGACTGGGAGTCTTAAATAGTACAGATGCTGAGATACTTGCAAACAAACTAGTCACAACTACTAGTGCTCTAGACAAATTAAAACATCCTCTACAGTCCTCTCTATCAGCATTGGGAAATCACCAATGGCTTTTATCGAATATATTGCCTCAGTGGGAGGAAACAGGTGAAAAAGACCATCAGCTGATCACAAATGCACTTGGTACAACCCCAAACAATGTTTCCTTGGCCCTTAGTTGTATCCAAGCCCAACTGTGGATGCAATCTATGACAGCCGCAATTATAAGGGAAGGTGAAGAAGGCACCTTGCCCACTGAAATTCGAAAAGTAATATGGGATAATGCAATTGAGTTTGAGAGAAAATTTCAATCCTGGTGGTATCTGGTTAATTTCACCTATGACCCCACTGAGAGCAAAGCCACAGCTTTTGTCTTAACGATACGCAATGCCTCAGTATACACCATATACCCAATCATCGCACTGGGGTTGAATCACCATGGAGCTATACTCCATCCGGTAGAGCATAGAGTGTGGGCACAACAAAACGAGAATAAATGGCAAACTGTTGATGTTGAAGCATGCATTTCACGAGATCAACAAGGATTCATTTGTGAGAGTAATACTCTCAAGGCACAAGACATTTGTCTTGACACCAACCAGAATGTTTGTCATTTTGAGATACAACCTGATGAAACCCCAGAAACTGTGCTTGTATATATTGGGAAAGGGTGTGTTTGCATGAGGTCTCCCTGTACTTTTGTATTCGTAGATGACATAGCAGTAGATATAAGTAATAACTCAAATCTTTGTGTTTGTAACTTTACTAACATCATTGGATGTGACTTCAGTTATTCAGCTCCTGTTACGTCTTTTCAATTGCTACAATCTAATTACACATTGATTCGAGATTTGCTGCCTACCCCTATCGGAATGAATCTCTCACTAGTGAGGAAGTTGCTACAACACGATGAATTGAAGCGATTGTTGAAAGAGGCCCAAGAAAATGGACAAAGAACTCTGATTACTGTCCATCATGATGTTGAAGAAATACACCATGTACTGGAAAGGGTCAAGAGAGACGGTGGACATGAATGGCGGGACACCCTCTTTGGATGGTCACCGACAGCTACAGGACTTTTTAACAAGATGCTCCATCCTGTTGTTGTTCTACTAGTACTCACTGTATTGTGCTTTGCTTTGACAATTGTTTTGCATGTTAGACTTTGGATTATGATGAAACGCTTAACTCGCTTAATCACCCCGCAAGAAGTATTTGCACTTGATATCCCTCGCCATAAGAGGACGTGTGATATTCCCCATCAGTATTGATTATCGTGGAGCTTGAGTGACCGTAGTCACGGGGTGGATTATGTGGAATAATTACTAAATTGGCCAAGAATACAAAAATACAGCATTGTTCACACATTAAGGAAAGTCATAAAATCAAGAGGCTTCTGAGGTAGAATACAGCCACAGCTAGCACACGAAGAATGCAACATCTGTGATTCCCTGCGCGAGGTTGTTTGCGAAACTACACGAGGGATGGAACGGAACACGCTTGTTCCGTGGCCTTCCCTTGTGACGAATAGCAGATATGGGGACGAGATGGTACTACGGAACTGATAAGCGGCCTACACGCTACCCGAGCCAACCTTTCGTCAAATGTTGATGAAATGCTGTCCTTTTGTGCGAACTTTGCTCACCACAATGTACCAAAACACACCTCCATCCCGGAGGCTATCCGCCCCCGAGGTGTGAACACTCCTCCTTGAATACATTAATCATAATAAAAGTATGTATGACTAAAGTCACTCAAACTCCACTTTGAAGATAAAAAAATAATATAAAAATAGCCCAAGAGAGAGGGGATGTCAGGGAAGACACCATCGCGAAGAATTCCACCGCTGATTTCCGGGATCAGTCGACGGGCTGAGCCTTTCTTCCCCCCCATAGGGACGCCTTTGGGTAAGACTTCGATTACACCGAGCGCTTTCTCGGGGACTTAGAAATTTCTCTAGAGAATCTCTACCCTACGTTTATAGCCAGGCTGTATCGTTTATAATTTTGTCGCGCGTTTGTATACTTAGCAATATCTTTATTTGCACGTGCTTTGCAGACAGTGTATTTATCACCGGCAATCCTAAAGAACCTGTATATCTGTTGTTTAAATAAACTGCACTGTTTAAGTAGCTAGTCGTTCCGCTTTCTCACTGAACGCGACCAAAACTACAGAGAGGCCGTGCTAGTTCAGGAGCACGACTAGACTGAAGGTGCAGTCCACTATTAGTGTATCCAAATCGTAGTAGTTTAATACATATTAAACGCGATTGGACTGATAGTGCTGAATTGGGCATCACTCAGAATTTAAACCTAGCCGCACCTAGCCTCCCACCTCGGTGAGGAGTGTTAGAACGCAAGGGGGTTTATCTTCTGCCAAAACCGCTTGGCCCCGTTTCACGCAACAGAATTTGGCGTAGTCGGCAGGATTGCCATGGATAAATTGCTGCAAAAATATGATTGTGCCCCTTCCCAGGCTGGGAAGGAGTGGGCCCAAAAATTTTGGAAGGATGAAGAGAAAGTGGTGGAACGTATTGAAGAGTGTCGGGTTTCACAGAAGCTCAGAGCGGGGAAAGGCAAGGGTGTGATTTGTGCTGCGTTAGGCGCCTGTTTATCTTGTGCACAACAAGAAGCTAGAGAAACCCCTGCTCCTAATCTGATTTCAGCTGTAGAATATGCAACCCTGAAATCGGAGAATGAGGTGCTGAAGTCATCATTAGCCTTGCAAAAGGAGACAGGAGAAAAATTAAGAACTCACGTCGATAAGCTTGTGAGTGAGAATGAACGTTTAGGAAACCAGAATGCTCAACTTAAAATATTATTAGAAAGGGTGACTGGGCTCTTAGATAAAATGCAGCCCTCGACCCAGGTCCAACAGATTCGTAAGTTAATGTGTTATCCAAATTCCGGAACCCAGACCGGAGATTTTTTGTCTAATAGTGAGGATGACGAAGAAGATGAGGAGGAAAGGACTTTTACTTTGAAATCCCAAGTTTTTCCTTTACGTCCTCTGGTTAAAACTGAAGCTGCGGTTGATGACGATGATGAAATTCACACCACTGTGCGTACCGTTCCACGGACACCAACCGAGTTAACAAAAATAAGGGAGAAATATTCGAGGCGACCAGAAGAGTCAGCTGTTGAGTACGTGTGGCGAGTTTCTTCTGAAGGGGGGGACAGAATTATGCTGAGTGAGGAAGAAGCAGGAGACTCTTGGGGACCAGGAGTGTTTTTAACCACTATGCCTGGGGATCATAATTATTCCCTAACTGCTCGAGCAGCCTATTGGGCAGGGGGTATGGATCCGCGAGAGAGGGGGGAGCCGTTAGAGATTAGAGCTACAGGCTACTCTGATCTGTTTGCGGCTGTACGGAAAGCAGCTTGTCTGCAAGCCATGTATGACAGAGAGGAATTTCGGAAATCCCCAATGTCAGCCCCTATCGACCCCGATCGATTAGCCCCTCTCATCCGTGGTCTTCCCGATTGCCTGAAACCGTTCCTTGTTCGTACTCAAGATCGTATACGAGAGGCTCGGGGTGCTCATAGGCGGGGCCGTCGTCACTACATGCCCACCTGGAATGAATATGTACAGGAAATAGATCAATATGGGCGCCGAATGGGCTGGGCCAGCCTAACTAGTGAGAAATCCTCCGAACACCCCCGAAAGGTTCGCCAAGTCCGAACTCACACTAAAAACCCTAAATCGGAGGAAAGGTTTAAGCCTGATAAGGACCGGAATGAGTTGTGGCGTAAAGCCCTACAATTAGGGGTGCCCCGACAATTCTTGCACGGTGTCCCTACGGGAGACCTCCGTACACTAGTCCAATCTCTAACTAGAAAGAATAATGTGGCTGGGGAGAAAAGTCTAACCAGAGAATCCCCAAGTCGTGAGAAAATTGTGCCTTCTGCACCGGAACGTAACTTGATTGATTTGACAGAGTCCCAGCCAAAAAACTCCTATCCCCGGGGAGGGCAGTGAGCCACCCTGTCCGGCAGGTACTAGCAATTCAATGGCTCTCTCATAAAGACTCCGAACCCGTTATTATCATTCCTGTTGGACCCCGGAAGATATTGGTAAATTTTATTATTGATACTGGAGCCCAAATGTCTGCAATCACTAACGAAACAGCACAACTTCTAGGTATAAATCCCACCCGACGCAGAGTCAACTTCACAGGAATTGATGGTGTGGTAAAAACATGCCCCACTGCAAAAATTAACCTCTGGTTGCCGGGAGAGCAGCGAATGACTAGGGCAGAAGTGTTAGTGGGTGCCTCACATTCTAACCTCCTAGGATTTGACGTGCTGCGTGGGCGAATGTGGAAATTCCCGGATGGAACTGCGTGGAGTTTTGCAGGACGCAAAAAAGGATTAGACACAGTTAAACTGGGCCTATTAGAAACATCTATACCTTTGCCTCCCTCTAAAATTACCAACGTCCGACAGTACCCACTGCCTGCAGCTGCACTTGCAGGAGCAGACGGGGTGGTATCAGATTTAGAAAAAAGAAACATCATTCAGAGGACTCACTCGCCTTATAATTCACCGGTGTGGCCAGTAAAGAAACCAACCGGGCAATGGCGTTTCACAGTAGATTACCGAAAGTTAAACGCCAACACTGCACCCCTGACCGCTGCGGTTCCGAGTATCGCGGAAATTGTGACAATGATAAAAGGAGCTGCCCATCCTTGGATGGCTGCCTTAGATGTAAAAGACATGTTTTTTATGATTCCCCTCCTTGAGCAAGACAAAGCGCAGTTTGCATTCACGTGGAAAGGAGTCCAATATACCTTTAACCGACTTCCACAAGGATACAAACATTCCCCCACCATTGCTCATAATGCTTTAGCTAAAGCGCTATCAGAGATTCCTGTTTCACAGGGATGTACAGTATACCAATATATTGACGACATCTTAATAGGGGAGGAGAGAGCCAAGAAAGTGTACAAGACATGATGCAAAACATCCGAAAAACATTATCAGATTTGGGATTGGAAATTCCAGACTCAAAATGTCAGGGACCTGCACAGGAAGTTAAATTCCTGGGGGTCTGGTGGATTAAGGGAGCTGCTTCTGTCCCTCAGGATACCCTGAAAAAAATAGAACATGGACAGAATCCTTCCAGCACGAAGGAGTTACAGCAAGTTCTGGGAACTTTAAGTTATTGGCGTAAACACATCCCTGGCTTTTCCATCATTGCTCGCCCCCTTTATTGTTTGCTCAAAAAAGGTAAATCCTGGGAGTGGACTGAACAACATACTAATGCACTGGAATTGCTAATAAAAGAGCTAAGGTTATTCCAACAACTTGGCCCCATACATCCAACTGACCCTGTCCATGTAGAATGGGGGTCCAGCGAACATGGTTCTCATTGTAACTTATGGCAAAAGGGACCAGCAGGACCGGAGAGACCATTAGAATTTAGCTCTCACTCCTTTAATGATACTGAGAGCAGATGTTCAGTCCTAGAGAAGGGTTTACTGTCCCTGGTGCGAGCATTGCAACGAGCAGAGCAGATAAGGAGAGAACAGAGCGTGATTGTTCGGGGCCCTTTTCGTCTCCTAGATGTGGTCCGTAAAGGGACAGCACCGCCAGCCGGCATTGCCCAGAAACCCACAGTTCGAAAGTGGTATGCTTATTTAGAAGGCATTAATGATATCATGCCAATCTCTGAAGGTAGTATCAAAGTATCCAAGCTCCAGAAGGATATAGATGGTGCCCTATTGTTCCAATCCCCACCAAACAGACCATCTCCAATCCAAGAAGCACCTCCTCTGAAAGAAGGCAGTGATCTTACAGGAGTGTGGTTTACTGATGCGTCATCTCACCGTGAGAACAATAAGTGGAAATACAAGGCCGTAGCACTGGAAGTAGCAACGGGGGAAAGAGCAATTGAAACAGGAGAAGGTAGCGCACAAGTAGGGGAACTCAGAGCCGTCCTACTAGCTGCACAACGTGGGGCTACTTACATTTACACTGACTCATATGCTGTTTTTAAAGGAGCCACTGAATGGATTGGACACTGGGCAGCCAATGATTGGCAGGTGAATAGAGTCCCAATCTGGGAGACAGAGAGTTGGAAGCAACTGTTGGAAATGGGAGGACAGAGAACATTGCACGTTGGTTGGGTAAAAGGCCATGATCGTTCGAACTCGATCACTGCTCAATTCAACCAACAGGTAGATAGCCTCACGCGGTTGCAGCAAATTGACATTGTAGATGATGGTCGGGAATGGGAACGCTTACTCGAATGGTTACATATTAAGCGTGGCCATACAGGCCGTGCTGATCTGTATCAGGAAGGTCTAGCCCGGGGGTGGCCTGTGTCGGTTAAGCTGTGTGAACAAGTAGTAACCGCCTGTTCACAATGTCGCCTACGACTCAATAAAGATCATCCGAGTAAGGCGCCTCCTTTACACATTCGGGACAAGAAAACATTGTGGCATTCATGGCAAATTGATTATATTGGGCCCTTGAGATCATCAGGTGAGAAAAGATACGTCCTAGTCGGAGTGGAGATTATCTCTGGCCTCGCTATGGCCACCAGCTTCAAATCAGCTACCGGGAACAACACAGTGAAAGGCCTAAAAGGGTGGTTCAGCACACTTCCCCTTCCTGAGGAAATCCAAAGTGATAACGGTTCACACTTTACCGCTACAGTGGTACAAGATTGGGCCAAAGAAGAAGGGATTCGATGGGTATTTCATACTCCCTATTATCCTCAGGCTAATGGCATTGTTGAACGCACCAATGGATTGGTTAAGCGTTTTGCAAAAACTCATGAACCTGGTTGGCATTTGCCATTGGATGATGCCATCTATCAATTAAATAACAGATGGAGTGGAGATGGCTGTCCTAAAATGAAAGCTTTCTGTGTATCTGCTGATATCATCACTCCAAAAGTTCCCAATGAACCACGAAAATACCTGGGACAATTTCACCCTGGGCAACCTGTGTTAGTGAAAATGCCTCAAATTGGCACAGTACCAATGGTGTTAGCTACTCCCAAAAACCCCCATGCACGGGAAGCCAAAGACTGTTCAGGGAAGATACACCGGATCAGCACCCGGTGGATCTCGCCCTCTTTTTAACCCCGTCGGTCAAATGAGACCGAGCAGATTTTCTTTTCCTTTGTGTCTTACAGGAACCTCGGAAGAACTGTACGTGGACAGACGCATTGGCCTACGCTAACCTCGAGTGTCTCCAGGGAATCCTGACATTGATCCTGGCAATAATATTATTTTTGTTATGTATGGCCATCTGGAGGCCTAAATTTTAGAATGACGAATTGGCAGATGGAATTGATGCTATTCAGTTTTATCTTTTTACTCCCTGTTGTTTGTAGTCAAAGAGACCCAGAATGGCCGTGGTCTCAAGCTTATGTAAAACACAATGCGATGGCAGGAACAGGAAAAGGAAAATTGAGCCTGGCCACTGTAGTCCTACATGAAAATGAGGTGTTTTCAAAACATGAGATAGATCAAAGCATAGATAAAGTCGAACCTGACTCAACTCCACAGACTAGTCTGGTTCCACTGCCACTATCTGAAACCCCCGATAATGACACCTTATTGAGCGGACTTAAGAATCTGCCCCTTGATGATGAGCTTTGGGATAATGCACTGTCACGATACACTGCAAGCACTGAGACACTAGAAAACATGAGGGATTTAAATCTCTCCACTCTGGTTATACAAGGAAGTGAAGTATATTCCAGAGATAAATGGAGTTGGAAAGACTCACTCCAAATGGCTAAGCTTGAAGCCGTCCCAGGAAAGAAAATACAAATTAGCTGCCGAGTAATCAATGGGTCTGCTCACCATAGACCAACTGTAATTGAAACCATCCATGTAGACTCTACTAAACCGGACAAACATAACACTGATTGATTGTTACAAAATTATAGAGCCAAACTCAGATTGCTGGCACAACTTCACCTTTATCAAACCTATCATAGTATATTGTATTTGGGGCTACAGGGGCACGGAATTGTTATTTGAATTTATGATTGACTCAAATACATCTGAACCTGTTGAAATGAACCCAAAACCTACACCCCCACAAACTTTCAAGGGTGTAGCTACTCAGCCCTCCATTAGTCTAACTCCTTACACCTTTAACATTGGCCCTTATGCCATTAAACACACAGGTCAACAACAAATACCGTTTAACCCAACATATTCCCTCAAACGAGTAGAATTGTCAATGCAGATTAATATCTCTGCGATCAAACCCACCTGCTCACCATTCCTGAGTACATCTTATGCAGGATGGTCAGCATGGTTAGGCCGGCGAACTGTTGACACCTCACAACGACTGAAGAGAGAGGTGACTGGTATCTTAGGAACAGGACTGGGAGTCTTAAATAGTACAGATGCTGAGATACTTGCAAACAAACTAGTCACAACTACTAGTGCTCTAGACAAATTAAAACATCCTCTACAGTCCTCTCTATCAGCATTGGGAAATCACCAATGGCTTTTATCGAATATATTGCCTCAGTGGGAGGAAACAGGTGAAAAAGACCATCAGCTGATCACAAATGCACTTGGTACAACCCCAAACAATGTTTCCTTGGCCCTTAGTTGTATCCAAGCCCAACTGTGGATGCAATCTATGACAGCCGCAATTATAAGGGAAGGTGAAGAAGGCACCTTGCCCACTGAAATTCGAAAAGTAATATGGGATAATGCAATTGAGTTTGAGAGAAAATTTCAATCCTGGTGGTATCTGGTTAATTTCACCTATGATCCCACTGAGAGCAAAGCCACAGCTTTTGTCTTAACGATACGCAATGCCTCAGTATACACCATATACCCAATCATCGCACTGGGGTTGAATCACCATGGAGCTATACTCCATCCGGTAGAGCATAGAGTGTGGGCACAACAAAACGAGAATAAATGGCAAACTGTTGATGTTGAAGCATGCATTTCACGAGATCAACAAGGATTCATTTGTGAGAGTAATACTCTCAAGGCACAAGACATTTGTCTTGACACCAACCAGAATGTTTGTCATTTTGAGATACAACCTGATGAAACCCCAGAAACTGTGCTTGTATATATTGGGAAAGGGTGTGTTTGCATGAGGTCTCCCTGTACTTTTGTATTCGTAGATGACATAGCAGTAGATATAAGTAATAACTCAAATCTTTGTGTTTGTAACTTTACTAACATCATTGGATGTGACTTCAGTTATTCAGCTCCTGTTACGTCTTTTCAATTGCTACAATCTAATTACACATTGATTCGAGATTTGCTGCCTACCCCTATCGGAATGAATCTCTCACTAGTGAGGAAGTTGCTACAACACGATGAATTGAAGCGATTGTTGAAAGAGGCCCAAGAAAATGGACAAAGAACTCTGATTACTGTCCATCATGATGTTGAAGAAATACACCATGTACTGGAAAGGGTCAAGAGAGACGGTGGACATGAACGGTGGGACACCCTCTTTGGATGGTCACCGACAGCTACAGGACTTTTTAACAAGATGCTCCATCCTGTTGTTGTTCTACTAGTACTCACTGTATTGTGCTTTGCTTTGACAATTGTTTTGCATGTTAGACTTTGGATTATGATGAAACGCTTAACTCGCTTAATCACCCCGCAAGAAGTATTTGCACTTGATATCCCTCGCCATAAGAGGACATGTGATATTCCCCATCAGTATTGATTATCGTGGAGCTTGAGTGACTGTAGTCACGGGGTGGATTATGTGGAATAATTACTAAATTGGCCAAGAATACAAAAATACAGCATTGTTCACACATTAAGGAAAGTCATAAAATCAAGAGGCTTCTGAGGTAGAATACAGCCACAGCTAGCACACGAAGAATGCAACATCTGTGATTCCCTGCGCGAGGTTGTTTGCGAAACTACACGAGGGATGGAACGGAACACGCTTGTTCCGTGGCCTTCCCTTGTGACGAATAGCAGATATGGGGACGAGATGGTACTACGGAACTGATAAGCGGCCTACACGCTACCCGAGCCAACCTTTCGTCAAATGTTGATGAAATGCTGTCCTTTTGTGCGAACTTTGCTCACCACAATGTACCAAAACACACCTCCATCCCGGAGGCTATCCGCCCCCGAGGTGTGAACACTCCTCCTTGAATACATTAATCATAATAAAAGTATGTATGACTAAAGTCACTCAAACTCCACTTTGAAGATAAAAAAATAATATAAAAATAGCCCAAGAGAGAGGGGATGTCAGGGAAGACACCATCGCGAAGAATTCCACCGCTGATTTCCGGGATCAGTCGACGGGCTGAGCCTTTCTTCCCCCCCATAGGGACGCCTTTGGGTAAGACTTCGATTACACCGAGCGCTTTCTCGGGGACTTAGAAATTTCTCTAGAGAATCTCTACCCTACGTTTATAGCCAGGCTGTATCGTTTATAATTTTGTCGCGCGTTTGTATACTTAGCAATATCTTTATTTGCACGTGCTTTGCAGACAGTGTATTTATCACCGGCAATCCTAAAGAACCTGTATATCTGTTGTTTAAATAAACTGCACTGTTTAAGTAGCTAGTCGTTCCGCTTTCTCACTGAACGCGACCAAAACTACAGAGAGGCCGTGCTAGTTCAGGAGCACGACTAGACTGAAGGTGCAGTCCACTATTAGTGTATCCAAATCGTAGTAGTTTAATACATATTAAACGCGATTGGACTGATAGTGCTGAATTGGGCATCACTCAGAATTTAAACCTAGCCGCACCTAGCCTCCCACCTCGGTGAGGAGTGTTAGAACGCAAGGGGGTTTATCTTCTGCCAAAACCGCTTGGCCCCGTTTCACGCAACAGAATTTGGCGTAGTCGGCAGGATTGCCATGGATAAACTGCTGCAAAAATATGATTGTGCCCCTTCCCAGGCTGGGAAGGAGTGGGCCCAAAAATTTTGGAAGGATGAAGAGAAAGTGGTGGAACGTATTGAAGAGTGTCGGGTTTCACAGAAGCTCAGAGCGGGGAAAGGCAAGGGTGTGATTTGTGCTGCGTTAGGCGCCTGTTTATCTTGTGCACAACAAGAAGCTAGAGAAACCCCTGCTCCTAATCTGATTTCAGCTGTAGAATATGCAACCCTGAAATCGGAGAATGAGGTGCTGAAGTCATCATTAGCCTTGCAAAAGGAGACAGGAGAAAAATTAAGAACTCACGTCGATAAGCTTGTGAGTGAGAATGAATGTTTAGGAAACCAGAATGCTCAACTTAAAATATTATTAGAAAGGGTGACTGGGCTCTTAGATAAAATGCAGCCCTCGACCCAGGTCCAACAGATTCGTAAGTTAATGTGTTATCCAAATTCCGGAACCCAGACCGGAGATTTTTTGTCTAATAGCGAGGATGACGAAGAAGATGAGGAGGAAAGGACTTTTACTTTGAAATCCCAAGTTTTTCCTTTACGTCCTCTGGTTAAAACTGAAGCTGCGGTTGATGACGATGATGAAATTCACACCACTGTGCGTACCGTTCCACGGACACCAACCGAGTTAACAAAAATAAGGGAGAAATATTCGAGGCGACCAGAAGAGTCAGCTGTTGAGTACGTGTGGCGAGTTTCTTCTGAAGGGGGGGACAGAATTATGCTGAGTGAGGAAGAAGCAGGAGACTCTTGGGGACCAGGAGTGTTTTTAACCACTATGCCTGGGGATCATAATTATTCCCTAACTGCTCGAGCAGCCTATTGGGCAGGGGGTATGGATCCGCGAGAGAGGGGGGAGCCGTTAGAGATTAGAGCTACAGGCTACTCTGATCTGTTTGCGGCTGTACGGAAAGCAGCTTGTCTGCAAGCCATGTATGACAGAGAGGAATTTCGGAAATCCCCAATGTCAGCCCCTATCGACCCCGATCGATTAGCCCCTCTCATCCGTGGTCTTCCCGATTGCCTGAAACCGTTCCTTGTTCGTACTCAAGATCGTATACGAGAGGCTCGGGGTGCTCATAGGCGGGGCCGTCGTCACTACATGCCCACCTGGAATGAATATGTACAGGAAATAGATCAATATGGGCGCCGAATGGGCTGGGCCAGCCTAACTAGTGAGAAATCCTCCGAACACCCCCGAAAGGTTCGCCAAGTCCGAACTCACACTAAAAACCCTAAATCGGAGGAAAGGTTTAAGCCTGATAAGGACCGGAATGAGTTGTGGCGTAAAGCCCTACAATTAGGGGTGCCCCGACAATTCTTGCACGGTGTCCCTACGGGAGACCTCCGTACACTAGTCCAATCTCTAACTAGAAAGAATAATGTGGCTGGGGAGAAAAGTCTAACCAGAGAATCCCCAAGTCGTGAGAAAATTGTGCCTTCTGCACCGGAACGTAACTTGATTGATTTGACAGAGTCCCAGCCAAAAAACTCCTATCCCCGGGGAGGGCAGTGAGCCACCCTGTCCGGCAGGTACTAGCAATTCAATGGCTCTCTCATAAAGACTCCGAACCCGTTATTATCATTCCTGTTGGACCCCGGAAGATATTGGTAAATTTTATTATTGATACTGGAGCCCAAATGTCTGCAATCACTAACGAAACAGCACAACTTCTAGGTATAAATCCCACCCGACGCAGAGTCAACTTCACAGGAATTGATGGTGTGGTAAAAACATGCCCCACTGCAAAAATTAACCTCTGGTTGCCGGGAGAGCAGCGAATGACTAGGGCAGAAGTGTTAGTGGGTGCCTCACATTCTAACCTCCTAGGATTTGACGTGCTGCGTGGGCGAATGTGGAAATTCCCGGATGGAACTGCGTGGAGTTTTGCAGGACGCAAAAAAGGATTAGACACAGTTAAACTGGGCCTATTAGAAACATCTATACCTTTGCCTCCCTCTAAAATTACCAACGTCCGACAGTACCCACTGCCTGCAGCTGCACTTGCAGGAGCAGACGGGGTGGTATCAGATTTAGAAAAAAGAAACATCATTCAGAGGACTCACTCGCCTTATAATTCACCGGTGTGGCCAGTAAAGAAACCAACCGGGCAATGGCGTTTCACAGTAGATTACCGAAAGTTAAACGCCAACGCTGCACCCCTGACCGCTGCGGTTCCGAGTATCGCGGAAATTGTGACAATGATAAAAGGAGCTGCCCATCCTTGGATGGCTGCCTTAGATGTAAAAGACATGTTTTTTATGATTCCCCTCCTTGAGCAAGACAAAGCGCAGTTTGCATTCACGTGGAAAGGAGTCCAATATACCTTTAACCGACTTCCACAAGGATACAAACATTCCCCCACCATTGCTCATAATGCTTTAGCTAAAGCGCTATCAGAGATTCCTGTTTCACAGGGATGTACAGTATACCAATATATTGACGACATCTTAATAGGGGGGGAGAGAGCCAAGAAAGTGTACAAGACATGATGCAAAACATCCGAAAAACATTATCAGATTTGGGATTGGAAATTCCAGACTCAAAATGTCAGGGACCTGCACAGGAAGTTAAATTCCTGGGGGTCTGGTGGATTAAGGGAGCTGCTTCTGTCCCTCAGGATACCCTGAAAAAAATAGAACATGGACAGAATCCTTCCAGCACGAAGGAGTTACAGCAAGTTCTGGGAACTTTAAGTTATTGGCGTAAACACATCCCTGGCTTTTCCATCATTGCTCGCCCCCTTTATTGTTTGCTCAAAAAAGGTAAATCCTGGGAGTGGACTGAACAACATACTAATGCACTGGAATTGCTAATAAAAGAGCTAAGGTTATTCCAACAACTTGGCCCCATACATCCAACTGACCCTGTCCATGTAGAATGGGGGTCCAGCGAACATGGCTCTCATTGTAACTTATGGCAAAAGGGACCAGCAGGACCGGAGAGACCATTAGAATTTAGCTCTCACTCCTTTAATGATACTGAGAGCAGATATTCAGACCTAGAGAAGGGTTTACTGTCCCTGGTGCGAGCATTGCAACGAGCAGAGCAGATAAGGAGAGAACAGAGCGTGATTGTTCGGGGCCCTTTTCGTCTCCTAGATGTGGTCCGTAAAGGGACAGCACCGCCAGCCGGCATTGCCCAGAAACCCACAGTTCGAAAGTGGTATGCTTATTTAGAAGGCATTAATGATATCATGCCAATCTCTGAAGGTAGTATCAAAGTATCCAAGCTCCAGAAGGATATAGATGGTGCCCTATTGTTCCAATCCCCACCAAACAGACCATCTCCAATCCAAGAAGCACCTCCTCTGAAAGAAGGCAGTGATCTTACAGGAGTGTGGTTTACTGATGCGTCATCTCACCGTGAGAACAATAAGTGGAAATACAAGGCCGTAGCACTGGAAGTAGCAACGGGGGAAAGAGCAATTGAAACAGGAGAAGGTAGCGCACAAGTAGGGGAACTCAGAGCCGTCCTACTAGCTGCACAACGTGGGGCTACTTACATTTACACTGACTCATATGCTGTTTTTAAAGGAGCCACTGAATGGATTGGACACTGGGCAGCCAATGATTGGCAGGTGAATAGAGTCCCAATCTGGGAGACAGAGAGTTGGAAGCAACTGTTGGAAATGGGAGGACAGAGAACATTGCACATCGGTTGGGTAAAAGGCCATGATCGTTCGAACTCGATCACTGCTCAATTCAACCAACAGGTAGATAGCCTCACGCGGTTGCAGCAAATTGACATTGTAGATGATGGTCGGGAATGGGAACGCTTACTCGAATGGTTACATATTAAGCGTGGCCATACAGGCCGTGCTGATCTGTATCAGGAAGGTCTAGCCCGGGGGTGGCCTGTGTCGGTTAAGCTGTGTGAACAAGTAGTAACCGCCTGTTCACAATGTCGCCTACGACTCAATAAAGATCATCCGAGTAAGGCGCCTCCTTTACACATTCGGGACAAGAAAACATTGTGGCATTCATGGCAAATTGATTATATTGGGCCCTTGAGATCATCAGGTGAGAAAAGATACGTCCTAGTCGGAGTGGAGATTATCTCTGGCCTCGCTATGGCCACCAGCTTCAAATCAGCTACCGGGAACAACACAGTGAAAGGCCTAAAAGGGTGGTTCAGCACACTTCCCCTTCCTGAGGAAATCCAAAGTGATAACGGTTCACACTTTACCGCTACAGTGGTACAAGATTGGGCCAAAGAAGAAGGGATTCGATGGGTATTTCATACTCCCTATTATCCTCAGGCTAATGGCATTGTTGAACGCACCAATGGATTGGTTAAGCGTTTTGCAAAAACTCATGAACCTGGTTGGCATTTGCCATTGGATGATGCCATCTATCAATTAAATAACAGATGGAGTGGAGATGGCTGTCCTAAAATGAAAGCTTTCTGTGTATCTGCTGATATCATCACTCCAAAAGTTCCCAATGAACCACGAAAATACCTGGGACAATTTCACCCTGGGCAACCTGTGTTAGTGAAAATGCCTCAAATTGGCACAGTACCAATGGTGTTAGCTACTCCCAAAAACCCCCATGCACGGGAAGCCAAAGACTGTTCAGGGAAGATACACCGGATCAGCACCCGGTGGATCTCGCCCTCTTTTTAACCCCGTCGGTCAAATGAGACCGAGCAGATTTTCTTTTCCTTTGTGTCTTACAGGAACCTCGGAAGAACTGTACGTGGACAGACGCATTGGCCTACGCTAACCTCGAGTGTCTCCAGGGAATCCTGACATTGATCCTGGCAATAATATTATTTTTGTTATGTATGGCCATCTGGAGGCCTAAATTTTAGAATGACGAATTGGCAGATGGAATTGATGCTATTCAGTTTTATCTTTTTACTCCCTGTTGTTTGTAGTCAAAGAGACCCAGAATGGCCGTGGTCTCAAGCTTATGTAAAACACAATGCGATGGCAGGAACAGGAAAAGGAAAATTGAGCCTGGCCACTGTAGTCCTACATGAAAATGAGGTGTTTTCAAAACATGAGATAGATCAAAGCATAGATAAAGTCGAACCTGACTCAACTCCACAGACTAGTCTGGTTCCACTGCCACTATCTGAAACCCCCGATAATGACACCTTATTGAGCGGACTTAAGAATCTGCCCCTTGATGATGAGCTTTGGGATAATGCACTGTCACGATACGCTGCAAGCACTGAGACACTAGAAAACATGAGGGATTTAAATCTCTCCACTCTGGTTATACAAGGAAGTGAAGTATATTCCAGAGATAAATGGAGTTGGAAAGACTCACTCCAAATGGCTAAGCTTGAAGCCGTCCCAGGAAAGAAAATACAAATTAGCTGCCGAGTAATCAATGGGTCTGCTCACCATAGACCAACTGTAATTGAAACCATCCATGTAGACTCTACTAAACCGGACAAATATAACACTGATTGATTGTTACAAAATTATAGAGCCAAACTCAGATTGCTGGCACAACTTCACCTTTATCAAACCTATCATAGTATATTGTATTTGGGGCTACAGGGGCACGGAATTGTTATTTGAATTTATGATTGACTCAAATACATCTGAACCTGTTGAAATGAACCCAAAACCTACACCCCCACAAACTTTCAAGGGTGTAGCTACTCAGCCCTCCATTAGTCTAACTCCTTACACCTTTAACATTGGCCCTTATGCCATTAAACACACAGGTCAACAACAAATACCGTTTAACCCAACATATTCCCTCAAACGAGTAGAATTGTCAATGCAGATTAATATCTCTGCGATCAAACCCACCTGCTCACCATTCCTGAGTACATCTTATGCAGGATGGTCAGCATGGTTAGGCCGGCGAACTGTTGACACCTCACAACAACTGAAGAGAGAGGTGACTGGTATCTTAGGAACAGGACTGGGAGTCTTAAATAGTACAGATGCTGAGATACTTGCAAACAAACTAGTCACAACTACTAGTGCTCTAGACAAATTAAAACATCCTCTACAGTCCTCTCTATCAGCATTGGGAAATCACCAATGGCTTTTATCGAATATATTGCCTCAGTGGGAGGAAACAGGTGAAAAAGACCATCAGCTGATCACAAATGCACTTGGTACAACCCCAAACAATGTTTCCTTGGCCCTTAGTTGTATCCAAGCCCAACTGTGGATGCAATCTATGACAGCCGCAATTATAAGGGAAGGTGAAGAAGGCACCTTGCCCACTGAAATTCGAAAAGTAATATGGGATAATGCAATTGAGTTTGAGAGAAAATTTCAATCCTGGTGGTATCTGGTTAATTTCACCTATGATCCCACTGAGAGCAAAGCCACAGCTTTTGTCTTAACAATACGCAATGCCTCAGTATACACCATATACCCAATCATCGCACTGGGGTTGAATCACCATGGAGCTATACTCCATCCGGTAGAGCATAGAGTGTGGGCACAACAAAACGAGAATAAATGGCAAACTGTTGATGTTGAAGCATGCATTTCACGAGATCAACAAGGATTCATTTGTGAGAGTAATACTCTCAAGGCACAAGACATTTGTCTTGACACCAACCAGAATGTTTGTCATTTTGAGATACAACCTGATGAAACCCCAGAAACTGTGCTTGTATATATTGGGAAAGGGTGTGTTTGCATGAGGTCTCCCTGTACTTTTGTATTCGTAGATGACATAGCAGTAGATATAAGTAATAACTCAAATCTTTGTGTTTGTAACTTTACTAACATCATTGGATGTGACTTCAGTTATTCAGCTCCTGTTACGTCTTTTCAATTGCTACAATCTAATTACACATTGATTCGAGATTTGCTGCCTACCCCTATCGGAATGAATCTCTCACTAGTGAGGAAGTTGCTACAACACGATGAATTGAAGCGATTGTTGAAAGAGGCCCAAGAAAATGGACAAAGAACTCTGATTACTGTCCATCATGATGTTGAAGAAATACACCATGTACTGGAAAGGGTCAAGAGAGACGGTGGACATGAATGGTGGGACACCCTCTTTGGATGGTCACCGACAGCTACAGGACTTTTTAACAAGATGCTCCATCCTGTTGTTGTTCTACTAGTACTCACTGTATTGTGCTTTGCTTTGACAATTGTTTTGCATGTTAGACTTTGGATTATGATGAAACGCTTAACTCGCTTAATCACCCCGCAAGAAGTATTTGCACTTGATATCCCTCGCCATAAGAGGACATGTGATATTCCCCATCAGTATTGATTATCGTGGAGCTTGAGTGACTGTAGTCACGGGGTGGATTATGTGGAATAATTACTAAATTGGCCAAGAATACAAAAATACAGCATTGTTCACACATTAAGGAAAGTCATAAAATCAAGAGGCTTCTGAGGTAGAATACAGCCACAGCTAGCACACGAAGAATGCAACATCTGTGATTCCCTGCGCAAGGTTGTTTGCGAAACTACACGAGGGATGGAACGGAACACGCTTGTTCCGTGGCCTTCCCTTGTGACGAATAGCAGATATGGGGACGAGATGGTACTACGGAACTGATAAGCGGCCTACACGCTACCCGAGCCAACCTTTCGTCAAATGTTGATGAAATGCTGTCCTTTTGTGCGAACTTTGCTCACCACAATGTACCAAAACACACCTCCATCCCGGAGGCTATCCGCCCCCGAGGTGTGAACACTCCTCCTTGAATACATTAATCATAATAAAAGTATGTATGACTAAAGTCACTCAAACTCCACTTTGAAGATAAAAAAATAATATAAAAATAGCCCAAGAGAGAGGGGATGTCAGGGAAGACACCATCGCGAAGAATTCCACCGCTGATTTCCGGGATCAGTCGACGGGCTGAGCCTTTCTTCCCCCCCATAGGGACGCCTTTGGGTAAGACTTCGATTACACCGAGCGCTTTCTCGGGGACTTAGAAATTTCTCTAGAGAATCTCTACCCTACGTTTATAGCCAGGCTGTATCGTTTATAATTTTGTCGCGCGTTTGTATACTTAGCAATATCTTTATTTGCACGTGCTTTGCAGACAGTGTATTTATCACCGGCAATCCTAAAGAACCTGTATATCTGTTGTTTAAATAAACTGCACTGTTTAAGTAGCTAGTCGTTCCGCTTTCTCACTGAACGCGACCAAAACTACAGAGAGGCCGTGCTAGTTCAGGAGCACGACTAGACTGAAGGTGCAGTCCACTATTAGTGTATCCAAATCGTAGTAGTTTAATACATATTAAACGCGATTGGACTGATAGTGCTGAATTGGGCATCACTCAGAATTTAAACCTAGCCGCACCTAGCCTCCCACCTCGGTGAGGAGTGTTAGAACGCAAGGGGGTTTATCTTCTGCCAAAACCGCTTGGCCCCGTTTCACGCAACAGAATTTGGCGTAGTCGGCAGGATTGCCATGGATAAACTGCTGCAAAAATATGATTGTGCCCCTTCCCAGGCTGGGAAGGAGTGGGCCCAAAAATTTTGGAAGGATGAAGAGAAAGTGGTGGAACGTATTGAAGAGTGTCGGGTTTCACAGAAGCTCAGAGCGGGGAAAGGCAAGGGTGTGATTTGTGCTGCGTTAGGCGCCTGTTTATCTTGTGCACAACAAGAAGCTAGAGAAACCCCTGCTCCTAATCTGATTTCAGCTGTAGAATATGCAACCCTGAAATCGGAGAATGAGGTGCTGAAGTCATCATTAGCCTTGCAAAAGGAGACAGGAGAAAAATTAAGAACTCACGTCGATAAGCTTGTGAGTGAGAATGAACGTTTAGGAAACCAGAATGCTCAACTTAAAATATTATTAGAAAGGGTGACTGGGCTCTTAGATAAAATGCAGCCCTCGACCCAGGTCCAACAGATTCGTAAGTTAATGTGTTATCCAAATTCCGGAACCCAGACCGGAGATTTTTTGTCTAATAGTGAGGATGACGAAGAAGATGAGGAGGAAAGGACTTTTACTTTGAAATCCCAAGTTTTTCCTTTACGTCCTCTGGTTAAAACTGAAGCTGCGGTTGATGACGATGATGAAATTCACACCACTGTGCGTACCGTTCCACGGACACCAACCGAGTTAACAAAAATAAGGGAGAAATATTCGAGGCGACCAGAAGAGTCAGCTGTTGAGTACGTGTGGCGAGTTTCTTCTGAAGGGGGGGACAGAATTATGCTGAGTGAGGAAGAAGCAGGAGACTCTTGGGGACCAGGAGTGTTTTTAACCACTATGCCTGGGGATCATAATTATTCCCTAACTGCTCGAGCAGCCTATTGGGCAGGGGGTATGGATCCGCGAGAGAGGGGGGAGCCGTTAGAGATTAGAGCTACAGGCTACTCTGATCTGTTTGCGGCTGTACGGAAAGCAGCTTGTCTGCAAGCCATGTATGACAGAGAGGAATTTCGGAAATCCCCAATGTCAGCCCCTATCGACCCCGATCGATTAGCCCCTCTCATCCGTGGTCTTCCCGATTGCCTGAAACCGTTCCTTGTTCGTACTCAAGATCGTATACGAGAGGCTCGGGGTGCTCATAGGCGGGGCCGTCGTCACTACATGCCCACCTGGAATGAATATGTACAGGAAATAGATCAATATGGGCGCCGAATGGGCTGGGCCAGCCTAACTAGTGAGAAATCCTCCGAACACCCCCGAAAGGTTCGCCAAGTCCGAACTCACACTAAAAACCCTAAATCGGAGGAAAGGTTTAAGCCTGATAAGGACCGGAATGAGTTGTGGCGTAAAGCCCTACAATTAGGGGTGCCCCGACAATTCTTGCACGGTGTCCCTACGGGAGACCTCCGTACACTAGTCCAATCTCTAACTAGAAAGAATAATGTGGCTGGGGAGAAAAGTCTAACCAGAGAATCCCCAAGTCGTGAGAAAATTGTGCCTTCTGCACCGGAACGTAACTTGATTGATTTGACAGAGTCCCAGCCAAAAAGCTCCTATCCCCGGGGAGGGCAGTGAGCCACCCTGTCCGGCAGGTACTAGCAATTCAATGGCTCTCTCATAAAGACTCCGAACCCGTTATTATCATTCCTGTTGGACCCCGGAAGATATTGGTAAATTTTATTATTGATACTGGAGCCCAAATGTCTGCAATCACTAACGAAACAGCACAACTTCTAGGTATAAATCCCACCCGACGCAGAGTCAACTTCACAGGAATTGATGGTGTGGTAAAAACATGCCCCACTGCAAAAATTAACCTCTGGTTGCCGGGAGAGCAGCGAATGACTAGGGCAGAAGTGTTAGTGGGTGCCTCACATTCTAACCTCCTAGGATTTGACGTGCTGCGTGGGCGAATGTGGAAATTCCCGGATGGAACTGCGTGGAGTTTTGCAGGACGCAAAAAAGGATTAGACACAGTTAAACTGGGCCTATTAGAAACATCTATACCTTTGCCTCCCTCTAAAATTACCAACGTCCGACAGTACCCACTGCCTGCAGCTGCACTTGCAGGAGCAGACGGGGTGGTATCAGATTTAGAAAAAAGAAACATCATTAAGAGGACTCACTCGCCTTATAATTCACCGGTGTGGCCAGTAAAGAAACCAACCGGGCAATGGCGTTTCACAGTAGATTACCGAAAGTTAAACGCCAACACTGCACCCCTGACCGCTGCGGTTCCGAGTATCGCGGAAATTGTGACAATGATAAAAGGAGCTGCCCATCCTTGGATGGCTGCCTTAGATGTAAAAGACATGTTTTTTATGATTCCCCTCCTTGAGCAAGACAAAGCGCAGTTTGCATTCACGTGGAAAGGAGTCCAATATACCTTTAACCGACTTCCACAAGGATACAAACATTCCCCCACCATTGCTCATAATGCTTTAGCTAAAGCGCTATCAGAGATTCCTGTTTCACAGGGATGTACAGTATACCAATATATTGACGACATCTTAATAGGGGGGGAGAGAGCCAAGAAAGTGTACAAGACATGATGCAAAACATCCGAAAAACATTATCAGATTTGGGATTGGAAATTCCAGACTCAAAATGTCAGGGACCTGCACAGGAAGTTAAATTCCTGGGGGTCTGGTGGATTAAGGGAGCTGCTTCTGTCCCTCAGGATACCCTGAAAAAAATAGAACATGGACAGAATCCTTCCAGCACGAAGGAGTTACAGCAAGTTCTGGGAACTTTAAGTTATTGGCGTAAACACATCCCTGGCTTTTCCATCATTGCTCGCCCCCTTTATTGTTTGCTCAAAAAAGGTAAATCCTGGGAGTGGACTGAACAACATACTAATGCACTGGAATTGCTAATAAAAGAGCTAAGGTTATTCCAACAACTTGGCCCCATACATCCAACTGACCCTGTCCATGTAGAATGGGGGTCCAGCGAACATGGTTCTCATTGTAACTTATGGCAAAAGGGACCAGCAGGACCGGAGAGACCATTAGAATTTAGCTCTCACTCCTTTAATGATACTGAGAGCAGATATTCAGACCTAGAGAAGGGTTTACTGTCCCTGGTGCGAGCATTGCAACGAGCAGAGCAGATAAGGAGAGAACAGAGCGTGATTGTTCGGGGCCCTTTTCGTCTCCTAGATGTGGTCCGTAAAGGGACAGCACCACCAGCCGGCATTGCCCAGAAACCCACAGTTCGAAAGTGGTATGCTTATTTAGAAGGCATTAATGATATCATGCCAATCTCTGAAGGTAGTATCAAAGTATCCAAGCTCCAGAAGGATATAGATGGTGCCCTATTGTTCCAATCCCCACCAAACAGACCATCTCCAATCCAAGAAGCACCTCCTCTGAAAGAAGGCAGTGATCTTACAGGAGTGTGGTTTACTGATGCGTCATCTCACCGTGAGAACAATAAGTGGAAATACAAGGCCGTAGCACTGGAAGTAGCAACGGGGGAAAGAGCAATTGAAACAGGAGAAGGTAGCGCACAAGTAGGGGAACTCAGAGCCGTCCTACTAGCTGCACAACGTGGGGCTACTTACATTTACACTGACTCATATGCTGTTTTTAAAGGAGCCACTGAATGGATTGGACACTGGGCAGCCAATGATTGGCAGGTGAATAGAGTCCCAATCTGGGAGACAGAGAGTTGGAAGCAACTGTTGGAAATGGGAGGACAGAGAACATTGCACATTGGTTGGGTAAAAGGCCATGATCGTTCGAACTCGATCACTGCTCAATTCAACCAACAGGTAGATAGCCTCACGCGGTTGCAGCAAATTGACATTGTAGATGATGGTCGGGAATGGGAACGCTTACTCGAATGGTTACATATTAAGCGTGGCCATACAGGCCGTGCTGATCTGTATCAGGAAGGTCTAGCCCGGGGGTGGCCTGTGTCGGTTAAGCTGTGTGAACAAGTAGTAACCGCCTGTTCACAATGTCGCCTACGACTCAATAAAGATCATCCGAGTAAGGCGCCTCCTTTACACATTCGGGACAAGAAAACATTGTGGCATTCATGGCAAATTGATTATATTGGGCCCTTGAGATCATCAGGTGAGAAAAGATACGTCCTAGTCGGAGTGGAGATTATCTCTGGCCTCGCTATGGCCACCAGCTTCAAATCAGCTACCGGGAACAACACAGTGAAAGGCCTAAAAGGGTGGTTCAGCACACTTCCCCTTCCTGAGGAAATCCAAAGTGATAACGGTTCACACTTTACCGCTACAGTGGTACAAGATTGGGCCAAAGAAGAAGGGATTCGATGGGTATTTCATACTCCCTATTATCCTCAGGCTAATGGCATTGTTGAACGCACCAATGGATTGGTTAAGCGTTTTGCAAAAACTCATGAACCTGGTTGGCATTTGCCATTGGATGATGCCATCTATCAATTAAATAACAGATGGAGTGGAGATGGCTGTCCTAAAATGAAAGCTTTCTGTGTATCTGCTGATATCATCACTCCAAAAGTTCCCAATGAACCACGAAAATACCTGGGACAATTTCACCCTGGGCAACCTGTGTTAGTGAAAATGCCTCAAATTGGCACAGTACCAATGGTGTTAGCTACTCCCAAAAACCCCCATGCACGGGAAGCCAAAGACTGTTCAGGGAAGATACACCGGATCAGCACCCGGTGGATCTCGCCCTCTTTTTAACCCCGTCGGTCAAATGAGACCGAGCAGATTTTCTTTTCCTTTGTGTCTTACAGGAACCTCGGAAGAACTGTACGTGGACAGACGCATTGGCCTACGCTAACCTCGAGTGTCTCCAGGGAATCCTGACATTGATCCTGGCAATAATATTATTTTTGTTATGTATGGCCATCTGGAGGCCTAAATTTTAGAATGACGAATTGGCAGATGGAATTGATGCTATTCAGTTTTATCTTTTTACTCCCTGTTGTTTGTAGTCAAAGAGACCCAGAATGGCCGTGGTCTCAAGCTTATGTAAAACACAATGCGATGGCAGGAACAGGAAAAGGAAAATTGAGCCTGGCCACTGTAGTCCTACATGAAAATGAGGTGTTTTCAAAACATGAGATAGATCAAAGCATAGATAAAGTCGAACCTGACTCAACTCCACAGACTAGTCTGGTTCCACTGCCACTATCTGAAACCCCCGATAATGACACCTTATTGAGCGGACTTAAGAATCTGCCCCTTGATGATGAGCTTTGGGATAATGCACTGTCACGATACACTGCAAGCACTGAGACACTAGAAAACATGAGGGATTTAAATCTCTCCACTCTGGTTATACAAGGAAGTGAAGTATATTCCAGAGATAAATGGAGTTGGAAAGACTCACTCCAAATGGCTAAGCTTGAAGCCGTCCCAGGAAAGAAAATACAAATTAGCTGCCGAGTAATCAATGGGTCTGCTCACCATAGACCAACTGTAATTGAAACCATCCATGTAGACTCTACTAAACCGGACAAATATAACACTGATTGATTGTTACAAAATTATAGAGCCAAACTCAGATTGCTGGCACAACTTCACCTTTATCAAACCTATCATAGTATATTGTATTTGGGGCTACAGGGGCACGGAATTGTTATTTGAATTTATGATTGACTCAAATACATCTGAACCTGTTGAAATGAACCCAAAACCTACACCCCCACAAACTTTCAAGGGTGTAGCTACTCAGCCCTCCATTAGTCTAACTCCTTACACCTTTAACATTGGCCCTTATGCCATTAAACACACAGGTCAACAACAAATACCGTTTAACCCAACATATTCCCTCAAACGAGTAGAATTGTCAATGCAGATTAATATCTCTGCGATCAAACCCACCTGCTCACCATTCCTGAGTACATCTTATGCAGGATGGTCAGCATGGTTAGGCCGGCGAACTGTTGACACCTCACAACGACTGAAGAGAGAGGTGACTGGTATCTTAGGAACAGGACTGGGAGTCTTAAATAGTATAGATGCTGAGATACTTGCAAACAAACTAGTCACAACTACTAGTGATCTAGACAAATTAAAACATCCTCTACAGTCCTCTCTACCAGCATTGGGAAATCACCAATGGCTTTTATCGAATATATTGCCTCAGTGGGAGGAAACAGGTGAAAAAGACCATCAGCTGATCACAAATGCACTTGGTACAACCCAAAACAATGTTTCCTTGGCCCTTAGTTGTATCCAAGCCCAACTGTGGATGCAATCTATGACAGCCGCAATTATAAGGGAAGGTGAAGAAGGCACCTTGCCCACTGAAATTCGAAAAGTAATATGGGATAATGCAATTGAGTTTGAGAGAAAATTTCAATCCTGGTGGTATCTGGTTAATTTCACCTATGATCCCACTGAGAGCAAAGCCACAGCTTTTGTCTTAACGATACGCAATGCCTCAGTATACACCATATACCCAATCATCGCACTGGGGTTGAATCACCATGGAGCTATACTCCATCCGGTAGAGCATAGAGTGTGGGCACAACAAAACGAGAATAAATGGCAAACTGTTGATGTTGAAGCATGCATTTCACGAGATCAACAAGGATTCATTTGTGAGAGTAATACTCTCAAGGCACAAGACATTTGTCTTGACACCAACCAGAATGTTTGTCATTTTGAGATACAACCTGATGAAACCCCAGAAACTGTGCTTGTATATATTGGGAAAGGGTGTGTTTGCATGAGGTCTCCCTGTACTTTTGTATTCGTAGATGACATAGCAGTAGATATAAGTAATAACTCAAATCTTTGTGTTTGTAACTTTACTAACATCATTGGATGTGACTTCAGTTATTCAGCTCCTGTTACGTCTTTTCAATTGCTACAATCTAATTACACATTGATTCGAGATTTGCTGCCTACCCCTATCGGAATGAATCTCTCACTAGTGAGGAAGTTGCTACAACACGATGAATTGAAGCGATTGTTGAAAGAGGCCCAAGAAAATGGACAAAGAACTCTGATTACTGTCCATCATGATGTTGAAGAAATACACCATGTACTGGAAAGGGTCAAGAGAGACGGTGGACATGAATGGTGGGACACCCTCTTTGGATGGTCACCGACAGCTACAGGACTTTTTAACAAGATGCTCCATCCTGTTGTTGTTCTACTAGTACTCACTGTATTGTGCTTTGCTTTGACAATTGTTTTGCATGTTAGACTTTGGATTATGATGAAACGCTTAACTCGCTTAATCACCCCGCAAGAAGTATTTGCACTTGATATCCCTCGCCATAAGAGGACATGTGATATTCCCCATCAGTATTGATTATCGTGGAGCTTGAGTGACTGTAGTCACGGGGTGGATTATGTGGAATAATTACTAAATTGGCCAAGAATACAAAAATACAGCATTGTTCACACATTAAGGAAAGTCATAAAATCAAGAGGCTTCTGAGGTAGAATACAGCCACAGCTAGCACACGAAGAATGCAACATCTGTGATTCCCTGCGCGAGGTTGTTTGCGAAACTACACGAGGGATGGAACGGAACACGCTTGTTCCGTGGCCTTCCCTTGTGACGAATAGCAGATATGGGGACGAGATGGTACTACGGAACTGATAAGCGGCCTACACGCTACCCGAGCCAACCTTTCGTCAAATGTTGATGAAATGCTGTCCTTTTGTGCGAACTTTGCTCACCACAATGTACCAAAACACACCTCCATCCCGGAGGCTATCCGCCCCCGAGGTGTGAACACTCCTCCTTGAATACATTAATCATAATAAAAGTATGTATGACTAAAGTCACTCAAACTCCACTTTGAAGATAAAAAAATAATATAAAAATAGCCCAAGAGAGAGGGGATGTCAGGGAAGACACCATCGCGAAGAATTCCACCGCTGATTTCCGGGATCAGTCGACGGGCTGAGCCTTTCTTCCCCCCCATAGGGACGCCTTTGGGTAAGACTTCGATTACACCGAGCGCTTTCTCGGGGACTTAGAAATTTCTCTAGAGAATCTCTACCCTACGTTTATAGCCAGGCTGTATCGTTTATAATTTTGTCGCGCGTTTGTATACTTAGCAATATCTTTATTTGCACGTGCTTTGCAGACAGTGTATTTATCACCGGCAATCCTAAAGAACCTGTATATCTGTTGTTTAAATAAACTGCACTGTTTAAGTAGCTAGTCGTTCCGCTTTCTCACTGAACGCGACCAAAACTACAGAGAGGCCGTGCTAGTTCAGGAGCACGACTAGACTGAAGGTGCAGTCCACTATTAGTGTATCCAAATCGTAGTAGTTTAATACATATTAAACGCGATTGGACTGATAGTGCTGAATTGGGCATCACTCAGAATTTAAACCTAGCCGCACCTAGCCTCCCACCTCGGTGAGGAGTGTTAGAACGCAAGGGGGTTTATCTTCTGCCAAAACCGCTTGGCCCCGTTTCACGCAACAGAATTTGGCGTAGTCGGCAGGATTGCCATGGATAAACTGCTGCAAAAATATGATTGTGCCCCTTCCCAGGCTGGGAAGGAGTGGGCCCAAAAATTTTGGAAGGATGAAGAGAAAGTGGTGGAACGTATTGAAGAGTGTCGGGTTTCACAGAAGCTCAGAGCGGGGAAAGGCAAGGGTGTGATTTGTGCTGCGTTAGGCGCCTGTTTATCTTGTGCACAACAAGAAGCTAGAGAAACCCCTGCTCCTAATCTGATTTCAGCTGTAGAATATGCAACCCTGAAATCGGAGAATGAGGTGCTGAAGTCATCATTAGCCTTGCAAAAGGAGACAGGAGAAAAATTAAGAACTCACGTCGATAAGCTTGTGAGTGAGAATGAATGTTTAGGAAACCAGAATGCTCAACTTAAAATATTATTAGAAAGGGTGACTGGGCTCTTAGATAAAATGCAGCCCTCGACCCAGGTCCAACAGATTCGTAAGTTAATGTGTTATCCAAATTCCGGAACCCAGACCGGAGATTTTTTGTCTAATAGTGAGGATGACGAAGAAGATGAGGAGGAAAGGACTTTTACTTTGAAATCCCAAGTTTTTCCTTTACGTCCTCTGGTTAAAACTGAAGCTGCGGTTGATGACGATGATGAAATTCACACCACTGTGCGTACCGTTCCACGGACACCAACCGAGTTAACAAAAATAAGGGAGAAATATTCGAGGCGACCAGAAGAGTCAGCTGTTGAGTACGTGTGGCGAGTTTCTTCTGAAGGGGGGGACAGAATTATGCTGAGTGAGGAAGAAGCAGGAGACTCTTGGGGACCAGGAGTGTTTTTAACCACTATGCCTGGGGATCATAATTATTCCCTAACTGCTCGAGCAGCCTATTGGGCAGGGGGTATGGATCCGCGAGAGAGGGGGGAGCCGTTAGAGATTAGAGCTACAGGCTACTCTGATCTGTTTGCGGCTGTACGGAAAGCAGCTTGTCTGCAAGCCATGTATGACAGAGAGGAATTTCGGAAATCCCCAATGTCAGCCCCTATCGACCCCGATCGATTAGCCCCTCTCATCCGTGGTCTTCCCGATTGCCTGAAACCGTTCCTTGTTCGTACTCAAGATCGTATACGAGAGGCTCGGGGTGCTCATAGGCGGGGCCGTCGTCACTACATGCCCACCTGGAATGAATATGTACAGGAAATAGATCAATATGGGCGCCGAATGGGCTGGGCCAGCCTAACTAGTGAGAAATCCTCCGAACACCCCCGAAAGGTTCGCCAAGTCCGAACTCACACTAAAAACCCTAAATCGGAGGAAAGGTTTAAGCCTGATAAGGACCGGAATGAGTTGTGGCGTAAAGCCCTACAATTAGGGGTGCCCCGACAATTCTTGCACGGTGTCCCTACGGGAGACCTCCGTACACTAGTCCAATCTCTAACTAGAAAGAATAATGTGGCTGGGGAGAAAAGTCTAACCAGAGAATCCCCAAGTCGTGAGAAAATTGTGCCTTCTGCACCGGAACGTAACTTGATTGATTTGACAGAGTCCCAGCCAAAAAACTCCTATCCCCGGGGAGGGCAGTGAGCCACCCTGTCCGGCAGGTACTAGCAATTCAATGGCTCTCTCATAAAGACTCCGAACCCGTTATTATCATTCCTGTTGGACCCCGGAAGATATTGGTAAATTTTATTATTGATACTGGAGCCCAAATGTCTGCAATCACTAACGAAACAGCACAACTTCTAGGTATAAATCCCACCCGACGCAGAGTCAACTTCACAGGAATTGATGGTGTGGTAAAAACATGCCCCACTGCAAAAATTAACCTCTGGTTGCCGGGAGAGCAGCGAATGACTAGGGCAGAAGTGTTAGTGGGTGCCTCACATTCTAACCTCCTAGGATTTGACGTGCTGCGTGGGCGAATGTGGAAATTCCCGGATGGAACTGCGTGGAGTTTTGCAGGACGCAAAAAAGGATTAGACACAGTTAAACTGGGCCTATTAGAAACATCTATACCTTTGCCTCCCTCTAAAATTACCAACGTCCGACAGTACCCACTGCCTGCAGCTGCACTTGCAGGAGCAGACGGGGTGGTATCAGATTTAGAAAAAAGAAACATCATTCAGAGGACTCACTCGCCTTATAATTCACCGGTGTGGCCAGTAAAGAAACCAACCGGGCAATGGCGTTTCACAGTAGATTACCGAAAGTTAAACGCCAACACTGCACCCCTGACCGCTGCGGTTCCGAGTATCGCGGAAATTGTGACAATGATAAAAGGAGCTGCCCATCCTTGGATGGCTGCCTTAGATGTAAAAGACATGTTTTTTATGATTCCCCTCCTTGAGCAAGACAAAGCGCAGTTTGCATTCACGTGGAAAGGAGTCCAATATACCTTTAACCGACTTCCACAAGGATACAAACATTCCCCCACCATTGCTCATAATGCTTTAGCTAAAGCGCTATCAGAGATTCCTGTTTCACAGGGATGTACAGTATACCAATATATTGACGACATCTTAATAGGGGGGGAGAGAGCCAAGAAAGTGTACAAGACATGATGCAAAACATCCGAAAAACATTATCAGATTTGGGATTGGAAATTCCAGACTCAAAATGTCAGGGACCTGCACAGGAAGTTAAATTCCTGGGGGTCTGGTGGATTAAGGGAGCTGCTTCTGTCCCTCAGGATACCCTGAAAAAAATAGAACATGGACAGAATCCTTCCAGCACGAAGGAGTTACAGCAAGTTCTGGGAACTTTAAGTTATTGGCGTAAACACATCCCTGGCTTTTCCATCATTGCTCGCCCCCTTTATTGTTTGCTCAAAAAAGGTAAATCCTGGGAGTGGACTGAACAACATACTAATGCACTGGAATTGCTAATAAAAGAGCTAAGGTTATTCCAACAACTTGGCCCCATACATCCAACTGACCCTGTCCATGTAGAATGGGGGTCCAGCGAACATGGTTCTCATTGTAACTTATGGCAAAAGGGACCAGCAGGACCGGAGAGACCATTAGAATTTAGCTCTCACTCCTTTAATGATACTGAGAGCAGATATTCAGACCTAGAGAAGGGTTTACTGTCCCTGGTGCGAGCATTGCAACGAGCAGAGCAGATAAGGAGAGAACAGAGCGTGATTGTTCGGGGCCCTTTTCGTCTCCTAGATGTGGTCCGTAAAGGGACAGCACCACCAGCCGGCATTGCCCAGAAACCCACAGTTCGAAAGTGGTATGCTTATTTAGAAGGCATTAATGATATCATGCCAATCTCTGAAGGTAGTATCAAAGTATCCAAGCTCCAGAAGGATATAGATGGTGCCCTATTGTTCCAATCCCCACCAAACAGACCATCTCCAATCCAAGAAGCACCTCCTCTGAAAGAAGGCAGTGATCTTACAGGAGTGTGGTTTACTGATGCGTCATCTCACCGTGAGAACAATAAGTGGAAATACAAGGCCGTAGCACTGGAAGTAGCAACGGGGGAAAGAGCAATTGAAACAGGAGAAGGTAGCGCACAAGTAGGGGAACTCAGAGCCGTCCTACTAGCTGCACAACGTGGGGCTACTTACATTTACACTGACTCATATGCTGTTTTTAAAGGAGCCACTGAATGGATTGGACACTGGGCAGCCAATGATTGGCAGGTGAATAGAGTCCCAATCTGGGAGACAGAGAGTTGGAAGCAACTGTTGGAAATGGGAGGACAGAGAACATTGCACGTTGGTTGGGTAAAAGGCCATGATCGTTCGAACTCGATCACTGCTCAATTCAACCAACAGGTAGATAGCCTCACGCGGTTGCAGCAAATTGACATTGTAGATGATGGTCGGGAATGGGAACGCTTACTCGAATGGTTACATATTAAGCGTGGCCATACAGGCCGTGCTGATCTGTATCAGGAAGGTCTAGCCCGGGGGTGGCCTGTGTCGGTTAAGCTGTGTGAACAAGTAGTAACCGCCTGTTCACAATGTCGCCTACGACTCAATAAAGATCATCCGAGTAAGGCGCCTCCTTTACACATTCGGGACAAGAAAACATTGTGGCATTCATGGCAAATTGATTATATTGGGCCCTTGAGATCATCAGGTGAGAAAAGATACGTCCTAGTCGGAGTGGAGATTATCTCTGGCCTCGCTATGGCCACCAGCTTCAAATCAGCTACCGGGAACAACACAGTGAAAGGCCTAAAAGGGTGGTTCAGCACACTTCCCCTTCCTGAGGAAATCCAAAGTGATAACGGTTCACACTTTACCGCTACAGTGGTACAAGATTGGGCCAAAGAAGAAGGGATTCGATGGGTATTTCATACTCCCTATTATCCTCAGGCTAATGGCATTGTTGAACGCACCAATGGATTGGTTAAGCGTTTTGCAAAAACTCATGAACCTGGTTGGCATTTGCCATTGGATGATGCCATCTATCAATTAAATAACAGATGGAGTGGAGATGGCTGTCCTAAAATGAAAGCTTTCTGTGTATCTGCTGATATCATCACTCCAAAAGTTCCCAATGAACCACGAAAATACCTGGGACAATTTCACCCTGGGCAACCTGTGTTAGTGAAAATGCCTCAAATTGGCACAGTACCAATGGTGTTAGCTACTCCCAAAAACCCCCATGCACGGGAAGCCAAAGACTGTTCAGGGAAGATACACCGGATCAGCACCCGGTGGATCTCGCCCTCTTTTTAACCCCGTCGGTCAAATGAGACCGAGCAGATTTTCTTTTCCTTTGTGTCTTACAGGAACCTCGGAAGAACTGTACGTGGACAGACGCATTGGCCTACGCTAACCTCGAGTGTCTCCAGGGAATCCTGACATTGATCCTGGCAATAATATTATTTTTGTTATGTATGGCCATCTGGAGGCCTAAATTTTAGAATGACGAATTGGCAGATGGAATTGATGCTATTCAGTTTTATCTTTTTACTCCCTGTTGTTTGTAGTCAAAGAGACCCAGAATGGCCGTGGTCTCAAGCTTATGTAAAACACAATGCGATGGCAGGAACAGGAAAAGGAAAATTGAGCCTGGCCACTGTAGTCCTACATGAAAATGAGGTGTTTTCAAAACATGAGATAGATCAAAGCATAGATAAAGTCGAACCTGACTCAACTCCACAGACTAGTCTGGTTCCACTGCCACTATCTGAAACCCCCGATAATGACACCTTATTGAGCGGACTTAAGAATCTGCCCCTTGATGATGAGCTTTGGGATAATGCACTGTCACGATACACTGCAAGCACTGAGACACTAGAAAACATGAGGGATTTAAATCTCTCCACTCTGGTTATACAAGGAAGTGAAGTATATTCCAGAGATAAATGGAGTTGGAAAGACTCACTCCAAATGGCTAAGCTTGAAGCCGTCCCAGGAAAGAAAATACAAATTAGCTGCCGAGTAATCAATGGGTCTGCTCACCATAGACCAACTGTAATTGAAACCATCCATGTAGACTCTACTAAACCGGACAAACATAACACTGATTGATTGTTACAAAATTATAGAGCCAAACTCAGATTGCTGGCACAACTTCACCTTTATCAAACCTATCATAGTATATTGTATTTGGGGCTACAGGGGCACGGAATTGTTATTTGAATTTATGATTGACTCAAATACATCTGAACCTGTTGAAATGAACCCAAAACCTACACCCCCACAAACTTTCAAGGGTGTAGCTACTCAGCCCTCCATTAGTCTAACTCCTTACACCTTTAACATTGGCCCTTATGCCATTAAACACACAGGTCAACAACAAATACCGTTTAACCCAACATATTCCCTCAAACGAGTAGAATTGTCAATGCAGATTAATATCTCTGCGATCAAACCCACCTGCTCACCATTCCTGAGTACATCTTATGCAGGATGGTCAGCATGGTTAGGCCGGCGAACTGTTGACACCTCACAACGACTGAAGAGAGAGGTGACTGGTATCTTAGGAACAGGACTGGGAGTCTTAAATAGTACAGATGCTGAGATACTTGCAAACAAACTAGTCACAACTACTAGTGCTCTAGACAAATTAAAACATCCTCTACAGTCCTCTCTATCAGCATTGGGAAATCACCAATGGCTTTTATCGAATATATTGCCTCAGTGGGAGGAAACAGGTGAAAAAGACCATCAGCTGATCACAAATGCACTTGGTACAACCCCAAACAATGTTTCCTTGGCCCTTAGTTGTATCCAAGCCCAACTGTGGATGCAATCTATGACAGCCGCAATTATAAGGGAAGGTGAAGAAGGCACCTTGCCCACTGAAATTCGAAAAGTAATATGGGATAATGCAATTGAGTTTGAGAGAAAATTTCAATCCTGGTGGTATCTGGTTAATTTCACCTATGATCCCACTGAGAGCAAAGCCACAGCTTTTGTCTTAACGATACGCAATGCCTCGGTATACACCATATACCCAATCATCGCACTGGGGTTGAATCACCATGGAGCTATACTCCATCCGGTAGAGCATAGAGTGTGGGCGCAACAAAACGAGAATAAATGGCAAACTGTTGATGTTGAAGCATGCATTTCACGAGATCAACAAGGATTCATTTGTGAGAGTAATACTCTCAAGGCACAAGACATTTGTCTTGACACCAACCAGAATGTTTGTCATTTTGAGATACAACCTGATGAAACCCCAGAAACTGTGCTTGTATATATTGGGAAAGGGTGTGTTTGCATGAGGTCTCCCTGTACTTTTGTATTCGTAGATGACATAGCAGTAGATATAAGTAATAACTCAAATCTTTGTGTTTGTAACTTTACTAACATCATTGGATGTGACTTCAGTTATTCAGCTCCTGTTACGTCTTTTCAATTGCTACAATCTAATTACACATTGATTCGAGATTTGCTGCCTACCCCTATCGGAATGAATCTCTCACTAGTGAGGAAGTTGCTACAACACGATGAATTGAAGCGATTGTTGAAAGAGGCCCAAGAAAATGGACAAAGAACTCTGATTACTGTCCATCATGATGTTGAAGAAATACACCATGTACTGGAAAGGGTCAAGAGAGACGGTGGACATGAATGGTGGGACACCCTCTTTGGATGGTCACCGACAGCTACAGGACTTTTTAACAAGATGCTCCATCCTGTTGTTGTTCTACTAGTACTCACTGTATTGTGCTTTGCTTTGACAATTGTTTTGCATGTTAGACTTTGGATTATGATGAAACGCTTAACTCGCTTAATCACCCCACAAGAAGTATTTGCACTTGATATCCCTCGCCATAAGAGGACGTGTGATATTCCCCATCAGTATTGATTATCGTGGAGCTTGAGTGACTGTAGTCATGGGGTGGATTATGTGGAATAATTACTAAATTGGCCAAGAATACAAAAATACAGCATTGTTCACACATTAAGGAAAGTCATAAAATCAAGAGGCTTCTGAGGTAGAATACAGCCACAGCTAGCACACGAAGAATGCAACATCTGTGATTCCCTGCGCGAGGTTGTTTGCGAAACTACACGAGGGATGGAACGGAACACGCTTGTTCCGTGGCCTTCCCTTGTGACGAATAGCAGATATGGGGACGAGATGGTACTACGGAACTGATAAGCGGCCTACACGCTACCCGAGCCAACCTTTCGTCAAATGTTGATGAAATGCTGTCCTTTTGTGCGAACTTTGCTCACCACAATGTACCAAAACACACCTCCATCCCGGAGGCTATCCGCCCCCGAGGTGTGAACACTCCTCCTTGAATACATTAATCATAATAAAAGTATGTATGACTAAAGTCACTCAAACTCCACTTTGAAGATAAAAAAATAATATAAAAATAGCCCAAGAGAGAGGGGATGTCAGGGAAGACACCATCGCGAAGAATTCCACCGCTGATTTCCGGGATCAGTCGACGGGCTGAGCCTTTCTTCCCCCCCATAGGGACGCCTTTGGGTAAGACTTCGATTACACCGAGCGCTTTCTCGGGGACTTAGAAATTTCTCTAGAGAATCTCTACCCTACGTTTATAGCCAGGCTGTATCGTTTATAATTTTGTCGCGCGTTTGTATACTTAGCAATATCTTTATTTGCACGTGCTTTGCAGACAGTGTATTTATCACCGGCAATCCTAAAGAACCTGTATATCTGTTGTTTAAATAAACTGCACTGTTTAAGTAGCTAGTCGTTCCGCTTTCTCACTGAACGCGACCAAAACTACAGAGAGGCCGTGCTAGTTCAGGAGCACGACTAGACTGAAGGTGCAGTCCACTATTAGTGTATCCAAATCGTAGTAGTTTAATACATATTAAACGCGATTGGACTGATAGTGCTGAATTGGGCATCACTCAGAATTTAAACCTAGCCGCACCTAGCCTCCCACCTCGGTGAGGAGTGTTAGAACGCAAGGGGGTTCATCTTCTGCCAAAACCGCTTGGCCCCGTTTCACGCAACAGAATTTGGCGTAGTCGGCAGGATTGCCATGGATAAACTGCTGCAAAAATATGATTGTGCCCCTTCCCAGGCTGGGAAGGAGTGGGCCCAAAAATTTTGGAAGGATGAAGAGAAAGTGGTGGAACGTATTGAAGAGTGTCGGGTTTCACAGAAGCTCAGAGCGGGGAAAGGCAAGGGTGTGATTTGTGCTGCGTTAGGCGCCTGTTTATCTTGTGCACAACAAGAAGCTAGAGAAACCCCTGCTCCTAATCTGATTTCAGCTGTAGAATATGCAACCCTGAAATCGGAGAATGAGGTGCTGAAGTCATCATTAGCCTTGCAAAAGGAGACAGGAGAAAAATTAAGAACTCACGTCGATAAGCTTGTGAGTGAGAATGAATGTTTAGGAAACCAGAATGCTCAACTTAAAATATTATTAGAAAGGGTGACTGGGCTCTTAGATAAAATGCAGCCCTCGACCCAGGTCCAACAGATTCGTAAGTTAATGTGTTATCCAAATTCCGGAACCCAGACCGGAGATTTTTTGTCTAATAGTGAGGATGACGAAGAAGATGAGGAGGAAAGGACTTTTACTTTGAAATCCCAAGTTTTTCCTTTACGTCCTCTGGTTAAAACTGAAGCTGCGGTTGATGACGATGATGAAATTCACACCACTGTGCGTACCGTTCCACGGACACCAACCGAGTTAACAAAAATAAGGGAGAAATATTCGAGGCGACCAGAAGAGTCAGCTGTTGAGTACGTGTGGCGAGTTTCTTCTGAAGGGGGGGACAGAATTATGCTGAGTGAGGAAGAAGCAGGAGACTCTTGGGGACCAGGAGTGTTTTTAACCACTATGCCTGGGGATCATAATTATTCCCTAACTGCTCGAGCAGCCTATTGGGCAGGGGGTATGGATCCGCGAGAGAGGGGGGAGCCGTTAGAGATTAGAGCTACAGGCTACTCTGATCTGTTTGCGGCTGTACGGAAAGCAGCTTGTCTGCAAGCCATGTATGACAGAGAGGAATTTCGGAAATCCCCAATGTCAGCCCCTATCGACCCCGATCGATTAGCCCCTCTCATCCGTGGTCTTCCCGATTGCCTGAAACCGTTCCTTGTTCGTACTCAAGATCGTATACGAGAGGCTCGGGGTGCTCATAGGCGGGGCCGTCGTCACTACATGCCCACCTGGAATGAATATGTACAGGAAATAGATCAATATGGGCGCCGAATGGGCTGGGCCAGCCTAACTAGTGAGAAATCCTCCGAACACCCCCGAAAGGTTCACCAAGTCCGAACTCACACTAAAAACCCTAAATCGGAGGAACGGTTTAAGCCTGATAAGGACCGGAATGAGTTGTGGCGTAAAGCCCTACAATTAGGGGTGCCCCGACAATTCTTGCACGGTGTCCCTACGGGAGACCTCCGTACACTAGTCCAATCTCTAACTAGAAAGAATAATGTGGCTGGGGAGAAAAGTCTAACCAGAGAATCCCCAAGTCGTGAGAAAATTGTGCCTTCTGCACCGGAACGTAACTTGATTGATTTGACAGAGTCCCAGCCAAAAAACTCCTATCCCCGGGGAGGGCAGTGAGCCACCCTGTCCGGCAGGTACTAGCAATTCAATGGCTCTCTCATAAAGACTCCGAACCCGTTATTATCATTCCTGTTGGACCCCGGAAGATATTGGTAAATTTTATTATTGATACTGGAGCCCAAATGTCTGCAATCACTAACGAAACAGCACAACTTCTAGGTATAAATCCCACCCGACGCAGAGTCAACTTCACAGGAATTGATGGTGTGGTAAAAACATGCCCCACTGCAAAAATTAACCTCTGGTTGCCGGGAGAGCAGCGAATGACTAGGGCAGAAGTGTTAGTGGGTGCCTCACATTCTAACCTCCTAGGATTTGACGTGCTGCGTGGGCGAATGTGGAAATTCCCGGATGGAACTGCGTGGAGTTTTGCAGGACGCAAAAAAGGATTAGACGCAGTTAAACTGGGCCTATTAGAAACATCTATACCTTTGCCTCCCTCTAAAATTACCAACGTCCGACAGTACCCACTGCCTGCAGCTGCACTTGCAGGAGCAGACGGGGTGGTATCAGATTTAGAAAAAAGAAACATCATTAAGAGGACTCACTCGCCTTATAATTCACCGGTGTGGCCAGTAAAGAAACCAACCGGGCAATGGCGTTTCACAGTAGATTACCGAAAGTTAAACGCCAACACTGCACCCCTGACCGCTGCGGTTCCGAGTATCGCGGAAATTGTGACAATGATAAAAGGAGCTGCCCATCCTTGGATGGCTGCCTTAGATGTAAAAGACATGTTTTTTATGATTCCCCTCCTTGAGCAAGACAAAGCGCAGTTTGCATTCACGTGGAAAGGAGTCCAATATACCTTTAACCGACTTCCACAAGGATACAAACATTCCCCCACCATTGCTCATAATGCTTTAGCTAAAGCGCTATCAGAGATTCCTGTTTCACAGGGATGTACAGTATACCAATATATTGACGACATCTTAATAGGGGGGGAGAGAGCCAAGAAAGTGTACAAGACATGATGCAAAACATCCGAAAAACATTATCAGATTTGGGATTGGAAATTCCAGACTCAAAATGTCAGGGACCTGCACAGGAAGTTAAATTCCTGGGGGTCTGGTGGATTAAGGGAGCTGCTTCTGTCCCTCAGGATACCCTGAAAAAAATAGAACATGGACAGAATCCTTCCAGCACGAAGGAGTTACAGCAAGTTCTGGGAACTTTAAGTTATTGGCGTAAACACATCCCTGGCTTTTCCATCATTGCTCGCCCCCTTTATTGTTTGCTCAAAAAAGGTAAATCCTGGGAGTGGACTGAACAACATACTAATGCACTGGAATTGCTAATAAAAGAGCTAAGGTTATTCCAACAACTTGGCCCCATACATCCAACTGACCCTGTCCATGTAGAATGGGGGTCCAGCGAACATGGTTCTCATTGTAACTTATGGCAAAAGGGACCAGCAGGACCGGAGAGACCATTAGAATTTAGCTCTCACTCCTTTAATGATACTGAGAGCAGATATTCAGACCTAGAGAAGGGTTTACTGTCCCTGGTGCGAGCATTGCAACGAGCAGAGCAGATAAGGAGAGAACAGAGCGTGATTGTTCGGGGCCCTTTTCGTCTCCTAGATGTGGTCCGTAAAGGGACAGCACCACCAGCCGGCATTGCCCAGAAACCCACAGTTCGAAAGTGGTATGCTTATTTAGAAGGCATTAATGATATCATGCCAATCTCTGAAGGTAGTATCAAAGTATCCAAGCTCCAGAAGGATATAGATGGTGCCCTATTGTTCCAATCCCCACCAAACAGACCATCTCCAATCCAAGAAGCACCTCCTCTGAAAGAAGGCAGTGATCTTACAGGAGTGTGGTTTACTGATGCGTCATCTCACCGTGAGAACAATAAGTGGAAATACAAGGCCGTAGCACTGGAAGTAGCAACGGGGGAAAGAGCAATTGAAACAGGAGAAGGTAGCGCACAAGTAGGGGAACTCAGAGCCGTCCTACTAGCTGCACAACGTGGGGCTACTTACATTTACACTGACTCATATGCTGTTTTTAAAGGAGCCACTGAATGGATTGGACACTGGGCAGCCAATGATTGGCAGGTGAATAGAGTCCCAATCTGGGAGACAGAGAGTTGGAAGCAACTGTTGGAAATGGGAGGACAGAGAACATTGCACGTTGGTTGGGTAAAAGGCCATGATCGTTCGAACTCGATCACTGCTCAATTCAACCAACAGGTAGATAGCCTCACGCGGTTGCAGCAAATTGACATTGTAGATGATGGTCGGGAATGGGAACGCTTACTCGAATGGTTACATATTAAGCGTGGCCATACAGGCCGTGCTGATCTGTATCAGGAAGGTCTAGCCCGGGGGTGGCCTGTGTCGGTTAAGCTGTGTGAACAAGTAGTAACCGCCTGTTCACAATGTCGCCTACGACTCAATAAAGATCATCCGAGTAAGGCGCCTCCTTTACACATTCGGGACAAGAAAACATTGTGGCATTCATGGCAAATTGATTATATTGGGCCCTTGAGATCATCAGGTGAGAAAAGATACGTCCTAGTCGGAGTGGAGATTATCTCTGGCCTCGCTATGGCCACCAGCTTCAAATCAGCTACCGGGAACAACACAGTGAAAGGCCTAAAAGGGTGGTTCAGCACACTTCCCCTTCCTGAGGAAATCCAAAGTGATAACGGTTCACACTTTACCGCTACAGTGGTACAAGATTGGGCCAAAGAAGAAGGGATTCGATGGGTATTTCATACTCCCTATTATCCTCAGGCTAATGGCATTGTTGTACGCACCAATGGATTGGTTAAGCGTTTTGCAAAAACTCATGAACCTGGTTGGCATTTGCCATTGGATGATGCCATCTATCAATTAAATAACAGATGGAGTGGAGATGGCTGTCCTAAAATGAAAGCTTTCTGTGTATCTGCTGATATCATCACTCCAAAAGTTCCCAATGAACCACGAAAATACCTGGGACAATTTCACCCTGGGCAACCTGTGTTAGTGAAAATGCCTCAAATTGGCACAGTACCAATGGTGTTAGCTACTCCCAAAAACCCCCATGCACGGGAAGCCAAAGACTGTTCAGGGAAGATACACCGGATCAGCACCCGGTGGATCTCGCCCTCTTTTTAACCCCGTCGGTCAAATGAGACCGAGCAGATTTTCTTTTCCTTTGTGTCTTACAGGAACCTCGGAAGAACTGTATGTGGACAGACGCATTGGCCTACGCTAACCTCGAGTGTCTCCAGGGAATCCTGACATTGATCCTGGCAATAATATTATTTTTGTTATGTATGGCCATCTGGAGGCCTAAATTTTAGAATGACGAATTGGCAGATGGAATTGATGCTATTCAGTTTTATCTTTTTACTCCCTGTTGTTTGTAGTCAAAGAGACCCAGAATGGCCGTGGTCTCAAGCTTATGTAAAACACAATGCGATGGCAGGAACAGGAAAAGGAAAATTGAGCCTGGCCACTGTAGTCCTACATGAAAATGAGGTGTTTTCAAAACATGAGATAGATCAAAGCATAGATAAAGTCGAACCTGACTCAACTCCACAGACTAGTCTGGTTCCACTGCCACTATCTGAAACCCCCGATAATGACACCTTATTGAGCGGACTTAAGAATCTGCCCCTTGATGATGAGCTTTGGGATAATGCACTGTCACGATACACTGCAAGCACTGAGACACTAGAAAACATGAGGGATTTAAATCTCTCCACTCTGGTTATACAAGGAAGTGAAGTATATTCCAGAGATAAATGGAGTTGGAAAGACTCACTCCAAATGGCTAAGCTTGAAGCCGTCCCAGGAAAGAAAATACAAATTAGCTGCCGAGTAATCAATGGGTCTGCTCACCATAGACCAACTGTAATTGAAACCATCCATGTAGACTCTACTAAACCGGACAAACATAACACTGATTGATTGTTACAAAATTATAGAGCCAAACTCAGATTGCTGGCACAACTTCACCTTTATCAAACCTATCATAGTATATTGTATTTGGGGCTACAGGGGCACGGAATTGTTATTTGAATTTATGATTGACTCAAATACATCTGAACCTGTTGAAATGAACCCAAAACCTACACCCCCACAAACTTTCAAGGGTGTAGCTACTCAGCCCTCCATTAGTCTAACTCCTTACACCTTTAACATTGGCCCTTATGCCATTAAACACACAGGTCAACAACAAATACCGTTTAACCCAACATATTCCCTCAAACGAGTAGAATTGTCAATGCAGATTAATATCTCTGCGATCAAACCCACCTGCTCACCATTCCTGAGTACATCTTATGCAGGATGGTCAGCATGGTTAGGCCGGCGAACTGTTGACACCTCACAACGACTGAAGAGAGAGGTGACTGGTATCTTAGGAACAGGACTGGGAGTCTTAAATAGTACAGATGCTGAGATACTTGCAAACAAACTAGTCACAACTACTAGTGATCTAGACAAATTAAAACATCCTCTACAGTCCTCTCTATCAGCATTGGGAAATCACCAATGGCTTTTATCGAATATATTGCCTCAGTGGGAGGAAACAGGTGAAAAAGACCATCAGCTGATCACAAATGCACTTGGTACAACCCAAAACAATGTTTCCTTGGCCCTTAGTTGTATCCAAGCCCAACTGTGGATGCAATCTATGACAGCCGCAATTATAAGGGAAGGTGAAGAAGGCACCTTGCCCACTGAAATTCGAAAAGTAATATGGGATAATGCAATTGAGTTTGAGAGAAAATTTCAATCCTGGTGGTATCTGGTTAATTTCACCTATGATCCCACTGAGAGCAAAGCCACAGCTTTTGTCTTAACGATACGCAATGCCTCAGTATACACCATATACCCAATCATCGCACTGGGGTTGAATCACCATGGAGCTATACTCCATCCGGTAGAGCATAGAGTGTGGGCACAACAAAACGAGAATAAATGGCAAACTGTTGATGTTGAAGCATGCATTTCACGAGATCAACAAGGATTCATTTGTGAGAGTAATACTCTCAAGGCACAAGACATTTGTCTTGACACCAACCAGAATGTTTGTCATTTTGAGATACAACCTGATGAAACCCCAGAAACTGTGCTTGTATATATTGGGAAAGGGTGTGTTTGCATGAGGTCTCCCTGTACTTTTGTATTCGTAGATGACATAGCAGTAGATATAAGTAATAACTCAAATCTTTGTGTTTGTAACTTTACTAACATCATTGGATGTGACTTCAGTTATTCAGCTCCTGTTACGTCTTTTCAATTGCTACAATCTAATTACACATTGATTCGAGATTTGCTGCCTACCCCTATCGGAATGAATCTCTCACTAGTGAGGAAGTTGCTACAACACGATGAATTGAAGCGATTGTTGAAAGAGGCCCAAGAAAATGGACAAAGAACTCTGATTGCTGTCCATCATGATGTTGAAGAAATACACCATGTACTGGAAAGGGTCAAGAGAGACGGTGGACATGAATGGTGGGACACCCTCTTTGGATGGTCACCGACAGCTACAGGACTTTTTAACAAGATGCTCCATCCTGTTGTTGTTCTACTAGTACTCACTGTATTGTGCTTTGCTTTGACAATTGTTTTGCATGTTAGACTTTGGATTATGATGAAACGCTTAACTCCCTTAATCACCCCACAAGAAGTATTTGCACTTGATATCCCTCGCCATAAGAGGACATGTGATATTCCCCATCAGTATTGATTATCGTGGAGCTTGAGTGACTGTAGTCACGGGGTGGATTATGTGGAATAATTACTAAATTGGCCAAGAATACAAAAATACAGCATTGTTCACACATTAAGGAAAGTCATAAAATCAAGAGGCTTCTGAGGTAGAATACAGCCACAGCTAGCACACGAAGAATGCAACATCTGTGATTCCCTGCGCGAGGTTGTTTGCGAAACTACACGAGGGATGGAACGGAACACGCTTGTTCCGTGGCCTTCCCTTGTGACGAATAGCAGATATGGGGACGAGATGGTACTACGGAACTGATAAGCGGCCTACACGCTACCCGAGCCAACCTTTCGTCAAATGTTGATGAAATGCTGTCCTTTTGTGCGAACTTTGCTCACCACAATGTACCAAAACACACCTCCATCCCGGAGGCTATCCGCCCCCGAGGTGTGAACACTCCTCCTTGAATACATTAATCATAATAAAAGTATGTATGACTAAAGTCACTCAAACTCCACTTTGAAGATAAAAAAATAATATAAAAATAGCCCAAGAGAGAGGGGATGTCAGGGAAGACACCATCGCGAAGAATTCCACCGCTGATTTCCGGGATCAGTCGACGGGCTGAGCCTTTCTTCCCCCCCATAGGGACGCCTTTGGGTAAGACTTCGATTACACCGAGCGCTTTCTCGGGGACTTAGAAATTTCTCTAGAGAATCTCTACCCTACGTTTATAGCCAGGCTGTATCGTTTATAATTTTGTCGCGCGTTTGTATACTTAGCAATATCTTTATTTGCACGTGCTTTGCAGACAGTGTATTTATCACCGGCAATCCTAAAGAACCTGTATATCTGTTGTTTAAATAAACTGCACTGTTTAAGTAGCTAGTCGTTCCGCTTTCTCACTGAACGCGACCAAAACTACAGAGAGGCCGTGCTAGTTCAGGAGCACGACTAGACTGAAGGTGCAGTCCACTATTAGTGTATCCAAATCGTAGTAGTTTAATACATATTAAACGCGATTGGACTGATAGTGCTGAATTGGGCATCACTCAGAATTTAAACCTAGCCGCACCTAGCCTCCCACCTCGGTGAGGAGTGTTAGAACGCAAGGGGGTTTATCTTCTGCCAAAACCGCTTGGCCCCGTTTCACGCAACAGAATTTGGCGTAGTCGGCAGGATTGCCATGGATAAACTGCTGCAAAAATATGATTGTGCCCCTTCCCAGGCTGGGAAGGAGTGGGCCCAAAAATTTTGGAAGGATGAAGAGAAAGTGGTGGAACGTATTGAAGAGTGTCGGGTTTCACAGAAGCTCAGAGCGGGGAAAGGCAAGGGTGTGATTTGTGCTGTGTTAGGCGCCTGTTTATCTTGTGCACAACAAGAAGCTAGAGAAACCCCTGCTCCTAATCTGATTTCAGCTGTAGAATATGCAACCCTGAAATCGGAGAATGAGGTGCTGAAGTCATCATTAGCCTTGCAAAAGGAGACAGGAGAAAAATTAAGAACTCACGTCGATAAGCTTGTGAGTGAGAATGAATGTTTAGGAAACCAGAATGCTCAACTTAAAATATTATTAGAAAGGGTGACTGGGCTCTTAGATAAAATGCAGCCCTCGACCCATGTCCAACAGATTCGTAAGTTAATGTGTTATCCAAATTCCGGAACCCAGACCGGAGATTTTTTGTCTAATAGTGAGGATGACGAAGAAGATGAGGAGGAAAGGACTTTTACTTTGAAATCCCAAGTTTTTCCTTTACGTCCTCTGGTTAAAACTGAAGCTGCGGTTGATGACGATGATGAAATTCACACCACTGTGCGTACCGTTCCACGGACACCAACCGAGTTAACAAAAATAAGGGAGAAATATTCGAGGCGACCAGAAGAGTCAGCTGTTGAGTACGTGTGGCGAGTTTCTTCTGAAGGGGGGGACAGAATTATACTGAGTGAGGAAGAAGCAGGAGACTCTTGGGGACCAGGAGTGTTTTTAACCACTATGCCTGGGGATCATAATTATTCCCTAACTGCTCGAGCAGCCTATTGGGCAGGGGGTATGGATCCGCGAGAGAGGGGGGAGCCGTTAGAGATTAGAGCTACAGGCTACTCTGATCTGTTTGCGGCTGTACGGAAAGCAGCTTGTCTGCAAGCCATGTATGACAGAGAGGAATTTCGGAAATCCCCAATGTCAGCCCCTATCGACCCCGATCGATTAGCCCCTCTCATCCGTGGTCTTCCCGATTGCCTGAAACCGTTCCTTGTTCGTACTCAAGATCGTATACGAGAGGCTCGGGGTGCTCATAGGCGGGGCCGTCGTCACTACATGCCCACCTGGAATGAATATGTACAGGAAATAGATCAATATGGGCGCCGAATGGGCTGGGCCAGCCTAACTAGTGAGAAATCCTCCGAACACCCCCGAAAGGTTCGCCAAGTCCGAACTCACACTAAAAACCCTAAATCGGAGGAAAGGTTTAAGCCTGATAAGGACCGGAATGAGTTGTGGCGTAAAGCCCTACAATTAGGGGTGCCCCGACAATTCTTGCACGGTGTCCCTACGGGAGACCTCCGTACACTAGTCCAATCTCTAACTAGAAAGAATAATGTGGCTGGGGAGAAAAGTCTAACCAGAGAATCCCCAAGTCGTGAGAAAATTGTGCCTTCTGCACCGGAACGTAACTTGATTGATTTGACAGAGTCCCAGCCAAAAAACTCCTATCCCCGGGGAGGGCAGTGAGCCACCCTGTCCGGCAGGTACTAGCAATTCAATGGCTCTCTCATAAAGACTCCGAACCCGTTATTATCATTCCTGTTGGACCCCGGAAGATATTGGTAAATTTTATTATTGATACTGGAGCCCAAATGTCTGCAATCACTAACGAAACAGCACAACTTCTAGGTATAAATCCCACCCGACGCAGAGTCAACTTCACAGGAATTGATGGTGTGGTAAAAACATGCCCCACTGCAAAAATTAACCTCTGGTTGCCGGGAGAGCAGCGAATGACTAGGGCAGAAGTGTTAGTGGGTGCCTCACATTCTAACCTCCTAGGATTTGACGTGCTGCGTGGGCGAATGTGGAAATTCCCGGATGGAACTGCGTGGAGTTTTGCAGGACGCAAAAAAGGATTAGACGCAGTTAAACTGGGCCTATTAGAAACATCTATACCTTTGCCTCCCTCTAAAATTACCAACGTCCGACAGTACCCACTGCCTGCAGCTGCACTTGCAGGAGCAGACGGGGTGGTATCAGATTTAGAAAAAAGAAACATCATTCAGAGGACTCACTCGCCTTATAATTCACCGGTGTGGCCAGTAAAGAAACCAACCGGGCAATGGCGTTTCACAGTAGATTACCGAAAGTTAAACGCCAACGCTGCACCCCTGACCGCTGCGGTTCCGAGTATCGCGGAAATTGTGACAATGATAAAAGGAGCTGCCCATCCTTGGATGGCTGCCTTAGATGTAAAAGACATGTTTTTTATGATTCCCCTCCTTGAGCAAGACAAAGCGCAGTTTGCATTCACGTGGAAAGGAGTCCAATATACCTTTAACCGACTTCCACAAGGATACAAACATTCCCCCACCATTGCTCATAATGCTTTAGCTAAAGCGCTATCAGAGATTCCTGTTTCACAGGGATGTACAGTATACCAATATATTGACGACATCTTAATAGGGGGGGAGAGAGCCAAGAAAGTGTACAAGACATGATGCAAAACATCCGAAAAACATTATCAGATTTGGGATTGGAAATTCCAGACTCAAAATGTCAGGGACCTGCACAGGAAGTTAAATTCCTGGGGGTCTGGTGGATTAAGGGAGCTGCTTCTGTCCCTCAGGATACCCTGAAAAAAATAGAACATGGACAGAATCCTTCCAGCACGAAGGAGTTACAGCAAGTTCTGGGAACTTTAAGTTATTGGCGTAAACACATCCCTGGCTTTTCCATCATTGCTCGCCCCCTTTATTGTTTGCTCAAAAAAGGTAAATCCTGGGAGTGGACTGAACAACATACTAATACACTGGAATTGCTAATAAAAGAGCTAAGGTTATTCCAACAACTTGGCCCCATACATCCAACTGACCCTGTCCATGTAGAATGGGGGTCCAGCGAACATGGTTCTCATTGTAACTTATGGCAAAAGGGACCAGCAGGACCGGAGAGACCATTAGAATTTAGCTCTCACTCCTTTAATGATACTGAGAGCAGATATTCAGACCTAGAGAAGGGTTTACTGTCCCTGGTGCGAGCATTGCAACGAGCAGAGCAGATAAGGAGAGAACAGAGCGTGATTGTTCGGGGCCCTTTTCGTCTCCTAGATGTGGTCCGTAAAGGGACAGCACCGCCAGCCGGCATTGCCCAGAAACCCACAGTTCGAAAGTGGTATGCTTATTTAGAAGGCATTAATGATATCATGCCAATCTCTGAAGGTAGTATCAAAGTATCCAAGCTCCAGAAGGATATAGATGGTGCCCTATTGTTCCAATCCCCACCAAACAGACCATCTCCAATCCAAGAAGCACCTCCTCTGAAAGAAGGCAGTGATCTTACAGGAGTGTGGTTTACTGATGCGTCATCTCACCGTGAGAACAATAAGTGGAAATACAAGGCCGTAGCACTGGAAGTAGCAACGGGGGAAAGAGCAATTGAAACAGGAGAAGGTAGCGCACAAGTAGGGGAACTCAGAGCCGTCCTACTAGCTGCACAACGTGGGGCTACTTACATTTACACTGACTCATATGCTGTTTTTAAAGGAGCCACTGAATGGATTGGACACTGGGCAGCCAATGATTGGCAGGTGAATAGAGTCCCAATCTGGGAGACAGAGAGTTGGAAGCAACTGTTGGAAATGGGAGGACAGAGAACATTGCACATCGGTTGGGTAAAAGGCCATGATCGTTCGAACTCGATCACTGCTCAATTCAACCAACAGGTAGATAGCCTCACGCGGTTGCAGCAAATTGACATTGTAGATGATGGTCGGGAATGGGAACGCTTACTCGAATGGTTACATATTAAGCGTGGCCATACAGGCCGTGCTGATCTGTATCAGGAAGGTCTAGCCCGGGGGTGGCCTGTGTCGGTTAAGCTGTGTGAACAAGTAGTAACCGCCTGTTCACAATGTCGCCTACGACTCAATAAAGATCATCCGAGTAAGGCGCCTCCTTTACACATTCGGGACAAGAAAACATTGTGGCATTCATGGCAAATTGATTATATTGGGCCCTTGAGATCATCAGGTGAGAAAAGATACGTCCTAGTCGGAGTGGAGATTATCTCTGGCCTCGCTATGGCCACCAGCTTCAAATCAGCTACCGGGAACAACACAGTGAAAGGCCTAAAAGGGTGGTTCAGCACACTTCCCCTTCCTGAGGAAATCCAAAGTGATAACGGTTCACACTTTACCGCTACAGTGGTACAAGATTGGGCCAAAGAAGAAGGGATTCGATGGGTATTTCATACTCCCTATTATCCTCAGGCTAATGGCATTGTTGAACGCACCAATGGATTGGTTAAGCGTTTTGCAAAAACTCATGAACCTGGTTGGCATTTGCCATTGGATGATGCCATCTATCAATTAAATAACAGATGGAGTGGAGATGGCTGTCCTAAAATGAAAGCTTTCTGTGTATCTGCTGATATCATCACTCCAAAAGTTCCCAATGAACCACGAAAATACCTGGGACAATTTCACCCTGGGCAACCTGTGTTAGTGAAAATGCCTCAAATTGGCACAGTACCAATGGTGTTAGCTACTCCCAAAAACCCCCATGCACGGGAAGCCAAAGACTGTTCAGGGAAGATACACCGGATCAGCACCCGGTGGATCTCGCCCTCTTTTTAACCCCGTCGGTCAAATGAGACCGAGCAGATTTTCTTTTCCTTTGTGTCTTACAGGAACCTCGGAAGAACTGTACGTGGACAGACGCATTGGCCTACGCTAACCTCGAGTGTCTCCAGGGAATCCTGACATTGATCCTGGCAATAATATTATTTTTGTTATGTATGGCCATCTGGAGGCCTAAATTTTAGAATGACGAATTGGCAGATGGAATTGATGCTATTCAGTTTTATCTTTTTACTCCCTGTTGTTTGTAGTCAAAGAGACCCAGAATGGCCGTGGTCTCAAGCTTATGTAAAACACAATGCGATGGCAGGAACAGGAAAAGGAAAATTGAGCCTGGCCACTGTAGTCCTACATGAAAATGAGGTGTTTTCAAAACATGAGATAGATCAAAGCATAGATAAAGTCGAACCTGACTCAACTCCACAGACTAGTCTGGTTCCACTGCCACTATCTGAAACCCCCGATAATGACACCTTATTGAGCGGACTTAAGAATCTGCCCCTTGATGATGAGCTTTGGGATAATGCACTGTCACGATACACTGCAAGCACTGAGACACTAGAAAACATGAGGGATTTAAATCTCTCCACTCTGGTTATACAAGGAAGTGAAGTATATTCCAGAGATAAATGGAGTTGGAAAGACTCACTCCAAATGGCTAAGCTTGAAGCCGTCCCAGGAAAGAAAATACAAATTAGCTGCCGAGTAATCAATGGGTCTGCTCACCATAGACCAACTGTAATTGAAACCATCCATGTAGACTCTACTAAACCGGACAAATATAACACTGATTGATTGTTACAAAATTATAGAGCCAAACTCAGATTGCTGGCACAACTTCACCTTTATCAAACCTATCATAGTATATTGTATTTGGGGCTACAGGGGCACGGAATTGTTATTTGAATTTATGATTGACTCAAATACATCTGAACCTGTTGAAATGAACCCAAAACCTACACCCCCACAAACTTTCAAGGGTGTAGCTACTCAGCCCTCCATTAGTCTAACTCCTTACACCTTTAACATTGGCCCTTATGCCATTAAACACACAGGTCAACAACAAATACCGTTTAACCCAACATATTCCCTCAAACGAGTAGAATTGTCAATGCAGATTAATATCTCTGCGATCAAACCCACCTGCTCACCATTCCTGAGTACATCTTATGCAGGATGGTCAGCATGGTTAGGCCGGCGAACTGTTGACACCTCACAACGACTGAAGAGAGAGGTGACTGGTATCTTAGGAACAGGACTGGGAGTCTTAAATAGTACAGATGCTGAGATACTTGCAAACAAACTAGTCACAACTACTAGTGATCTAGACAAATTAAAACATCCTCTACAGTCCTCTCTATCAGCATTGGGAAATCACCAATGGCTTTTATCGAATATACTGCCTCAGTGGGAGGAAACAGGTGAAAAAGACCATCAGCTGATCACAAATGCACTTGGTACAACCCAAAACAATGTTTCCTTGGCCCTTAGTTGTATCCAAGCCCAACTGTGGATGCAATCTATGACAGGCGCAATTATAAGGGAAGGTGAAGAAGGCACCTTGCCCACTGAAATTCGAAAAGTAATATGGGATAATGCAATTGAGTTTGAGAGAAAATTTCAATCCTGGTGGTATCTGGTTAATTTCACCTATGATCCCACTGAGAGCAAAGCCACAGCTTTTGTCTTAACGATACGCAATGCCTCAGTATACACCATATACCCAATCATCGCACTGGGGTTGAATCACCATGGAGCTATACTCCATCCGGTAGAGCATAGAGTGTGGGCACAACAAAACGAGAATAAATGGCAAACTGTTGATGTTGAAGCATGCATTTCACGAGATCAACAAGGATTCATTTGTGAGAGTAATACTCTCAAGGCACAAGACATTTGTCTTGACACCAACCAGAATGTTTGTCATTTTGAGATACAACCTGATGAAACCCCAGAAACTGTGCTTGTATATATTGGGAAAGGGTGTGTTTGCATGAGGTCTCCCTGTACTTTTGTATTCGTAGATGACATAGCAGTAGATATAAGTAATAACTCAAATCTTTGTGTTTGTAACTTTACTAACATCATTGGATGTGACTTCAGTTATTCAGCTCCTGTTACGTCTTTTCAATTGCTACAATCTAATTACACATTGATTCGAGATTTGCTGCCTACCCCTATCGGAATGAATCTCTCACTAGTGAGGAAGTTGCTACAACACGATGAATTGAAGCGATTGTTGAAAGAGGCCCAAGAAAATGGACAAAGAACTCTGATTACTGTCCATCATGATGTTGAAGAAATACACCATGTACTGGAAAGGGTCAAGAGAGACGGTGGACATGAATGGTGGGACACCCTCTTTGGATGGTCACCGACAGCTACAGGACTTTTTAACAAGATGCTCCATCCTGTTGTTGTTCTACTAGTACTCACTGTATTGTGCTTTGCTTTGACAATTGTTTTGCATGTTAGACTTTGGATTATGATGAAACGCTTAACTCGCTTAATCACCCCGCAAGAAGTATTTGCACTTGATATCCCTCGCCATAAGAGGACATGTGATATTCCCCATCAGTATTGATTATCGTGGAGCTTGAGTGACTGTAGTCACGGGGTGGATTATGTGGAATAATTACTAAATTGGCCAAGAATACAAAAATACAGCATTGTTCACACATTAAGGAAAGTCATAAAATCAAGAGGCTTCTGAGGTAGAATACAGCCACAGCTAGCACACGAAGAATGCAACATCTGTGATTCCCTGCGCGAGGTTGTTTGCGAAACTACACGAGGGATGGAATGGAACACGCTTGTTCCGTGGCCTTCCCTTGTGACGAATAGCAGATATGGGGACGAGATGGTACTACGGAACTGATAAGCGGCCTACACGCTACCCGAGCCAACCTTTCGTCAAATGTTGATGAAATGCTGTCCTTTTGTGCGAACTTTGCTCACCACAATGTACCAAAACACACCTCCATCCCGGAGGCTATCCGCCCCCGAGGTGTGAACACTCCTCCTTGAATACATTAATCATAATAAAAGTATGTATGACTAAAGTCACTCAAACTCCACTTTGAAGATAAAAAAATAATATAAAAATAGCCCAAGAGAGAGGGGATGTCAGGGAAGACACCATCGCGAAGAATTCCACCGCTGATTTCCGGGATCAGTCGACGGGCTGAGCCTTTCTTCCCCCCCATAGGGACGCCTTTGGGTAAGACTTCGATTACACCGAGCGCTTTCTCGGGGACTTAGAAATTTCTCTAGAGAATCTCTACCCTACGTTTATAGCCAGGCTGTATCGTTTATAATTTTGTCGCGCGTTTGTATACTTAGCAATATCTTTATTTGCACGTGCTTTGCAGACAGTGTATTTATCACCGGCAATCCTAAAGAACCTGTATATCTGTTGTTTAAATAAACTGCACTGTTTAAGTAGCTAGTCGTTCCGCTTTCTCACTGAACGCGACCAAAACTACAGAGAGGCCGTGCTAGTTCAGGAGCACGACTAGACTGAAGGTGCAGTCCACTATTAGTGTATCCAAATCGTAGTAGTTTAATACATATTAAACGCGATTGGACTGATAGTGCTGAATTTGGCATCACTCAGAATTTAAACCTAGCCGCACCTAGCCTCCCACCTCGGTGAGGAGTGTTAGAACGCAAGGGGGTTCATCTTCTGCCAAAACCGCTTGGCCCCGTTTCACGCAACAGAATTTGGCGTAGTCGGCAGGATTGCCATGGATAAACTGCTGCAAAAATATGATTGTGCCCCTTCCCAGGCTGGGAAGGAGTGGGCCCAAAAATTTTGGAAGGATGAAGAGAAAGTGGTGGAACGTATTGAAGAGTGTCGGGTTTCACAGAAGCTCAGAGCGGGGAAAGGCAAGGGTGTGATTTGTGCTGTGTTAGGCGCCTGTTTATCTTGTGCACAACAAGAAGCTAGAGAAACCCCTGCTCCTAATCTGATTTCAGCTGTAGAATATGCAACCCTGAAATCGGAGAATGAGGTGCTGAAGTCATCATTAGCCTTGCAAAAGGAGACAGGAGAAAAATTAAGAACTCACGTCGATAAGCTTGTGAGTGAGAATGAATGTTTAGGAAACCAGAATGCTCAACTTAAAATATTATTAGAAAGGGTGACTGGGCTCTTAGATAAAATGCAGCCCTCGACCCAGGTCCAACAGATTCGTAAGTTAATGTGTTATCCAAATTCCGGAACCCAGACCGGAGATTTTTTGTCTAATAGTGAGGATGACGAAGAAGATGAGGAGGAAAGGACTTTTACTTTGAAATCCCAAGTTTTTCCTTTACGTCCTCTGGTTAAAACTGAAGCTGCGGTTGATGACGATGATGAAATTCACACCACTGTGCGTACCGTTCCACGGACACCAACCGAGTTAACAAAAATAAGGGAGAAATATTCGAGGCGACCAGAAGAGTCAGCTGTTGAGTACGTGTGGCGAGTTTCTTCTGAAGGGGGGGACAGAATTATGCTGAGTGAGGAAGAAGCAGGAGACTCTTGGGGACCAGGAGTGTTTTTAACCACTATGCCTGGGGATCATAATTATTCCCTAACTGCTCGAGCAGCCTATTGGGCAGGGGGTATGGATCCGCGAGAGAGGGGGGAGCCGTTAGAGATTAGAGCTACAGGCTACTCTGATCTGTTTGCGGCTGTACGGAAAGCAGCTTGTCTGCAAGCCATGTATGACAGAGAGGAATTTCGGAAATCCCCAATGTCAGCCCCTATCGACCCCGATCGATTAGCCCCTCTCATCCGTGGTCTTCCCGATTGCCTGAAACCGTTCCTTGTTCGTACTCAAGATCGTATACGAGAGGCTCGGGGTGCTCATAGGCGGGGCCGTCGTCACTACATGCCCACCTGGAATGAATATGTACAGGAAATAGATCAATATGGGCGCCGAATGGGCTGGGCCAGCCTAACTAGTGAGAAATCCTCCGAACACCCCCGAAAGGTTCGCCAAGTCCGAACTCACACTAAAAACCCTAAATCGGAGGAACGGTTTAAGCCTGATAAGGACCGGAATGAGTTGTGGCGTAAAGCCCTACAATTAGGGGTGCCCCGACAATTCTTGCACGGTGTCCCTACGGGAGACCTCCGTACACTAGTCCAATCTCTAACTAGAAAGAATAATGTGGCTGGGGAGAAAAGTCTAACCAGAGAATCCCCAAGTCGTGAGAAAATTGTGCCTTCTGCACCGGAACGTAACTTGATTGATTTGACAGAGTCCCAGCCAAAAAACTCCTATCCCCGGGGAGGGCAGTGAGCCACCCTGTCCGGCAGGTACTAGCAATTCAATGGCTCTCTCATAAAGACTCCGAACCCGTTATTATCATTCCTGTTGGACCCCGGAAGATATTGGTAAATTTTATTATTGATACTGGAGCCCAAATGTCTGCAATCACTAACGAAACAGCACAACTTCTAGGTATAAATCCCACCCGACGCAGAGTCAACTTCACAGGAATTGATGGTGTGGTAAAAACATGCCCCACTGCAAAAATTAACCTCTGGTTGCCGGGAGAGAAGCGAATGACTAGGGCAGAAGTGTTAGTGGGTGCCTCACATTCTAACCTCCTAGGATTTGACGTGCTGCGTGGGCGAATGTGGAAATTCCCGGATGGAACTGCGTGGAGTTTTGCAGGACGCAAAAAAGGATTAGACACAGTTAAACTGGGCCTATTAGAAACATCTATACCTTTGCCTCCCTCTAAAATTACCAACGTCCGACAGTACCCACTGCCTGCAGCTGCACTTGCAGGAGCAGACGGGGTGGTATCAGATTTAGAAAAAAGAAACATCATTCAGAGGACTCACTCGCCTTATAATTCACCGGTGTGGCCAGTAAAGAAACCAACCGGGCAATGGCGTTTCACAGTAGATTACCGAAAGTTAAACGCCAACACTGCACCCCTGACCGCTGCGGTTCCGAGTATCGCGGAAATTGTGACAATGATAAAAGGAGCTGCCCATCCTTGGATGGCTGCCTTAGATGTAAAAGACATGTTTTTTATGATTCCCCTCCTTGAGCAAGACAAAGCGCAGTTTGCATTCACGTGGAAAGGAGTCCAATATACCTTTAACCGACTTCCACAAGGATACAAACATTCCCCCACCATTGCTCATAATGCTTTAGCTAAAGCGCTATCAGAGATTCCTGTTTCACAGGGATGTACAGTATACCAATATATTGACGACATCTTAATAGGGGGGGAGAGAGCCAAGAAAGTGTACAAGACATGATGCAAAACATCCGAAAAACATTATCAGATTTGGGATTGGAAATTCCAGACTCAAAATGTCAGGGACCTGCACAGGAAGTTAAATTCCTGGGGGTCTGGTGGATTAAGGGAGCTGCTTCTGTCCCTCAGGATACCCTGAAAAAAATAGAACATGGACAGAATCCTTCCAGCACGAAGGAGTTACAGCAAGTTCTGGGAACTTTAAGTTATTGGCGTAAACACATCCCTGGCTTTTCCATCATTGCTCGCCCCCTTTATTGTTTGCTCAAAAAAGGTAAATCCTGGGAGTGGACTGAACAACATACTAATGCACTGGAATTGCTAATAAAAGAGCTAAGGTTATTCCAACAACTTGGCCCCATACATCCAACTGACCCTGTCCATGTAGAATGGGGGTCCAGCGAACATGGTTCTCATTGTAACTTATGGCAAAAGGGACCAGCAGGACCGGAGAGACCATTAGAATTTAGCTCTCACTCCTTTAATGATACTGAGAGCAGATATTCAGACCTAGAGAAGGGTTTACTGTCCCTGGTGCGAGCATTGCAACGAGCAGAGCAGATAAGGAGAGAACAGAGCGTGATTGTTCGGGGCCCTTTTCGTCTCCTAGATGTGGTCCGTAAAGGGACAGCACCACCAGCCGGCATTGCCCGGAAACCCACAGTTCGAAAGTGGTATGCTTATTTAGAAGGCATTAATGATATCATGCCAATCTCTGAAGGTAGTATCAAAGTATCCAAGCTCCAGAAGGATATAGATGGTGCCCTATTGTTCCAATCCCCACCAAACAGACCATCTCCAATCCAAGAAGCACCTCCTCTGAAAGAAGGCAGTGATCTTACAGGAGTGTGGTTTACTGATGCGTCATCTCACCGTGAGAACAATAAGTGGAAATACAAGGCCGTAGCACTGGAAGTAGCAACGGGGGAAAGAGCAATTGAAACAGGAGAAGGTAGCGCACAAGTAGGGGAACTCAGAGCCGTCCTACTAGCTGCACAACGTGGGGCTACTTACATTTACACTGACTCATATGCTGTTTTTAAAGGAGCCACTGAATGGATTGGACACTGGGCAGCCAATGATTGGCAGGTGAATAGAGTCCCAATCTGGGAGACAGAGAGTTGGAAGCAACTGTTGGAAATGGGAGGACAGAGAACATTGCACATCGGTTGGGTAAAAGGCCATGATCGTTCGAACTCGATCACTGCTCAATTCAACCAACAGGTAGATAGCCTCACGCGGTTGCAGCAAATTGACATTGTAGATGATGGTCGGGAATGGGAACGCTTACTCGAATGGTTACATATTAAGCGTGGCCATACAGGCCGTGCTGATCTGTATCAGGAAGGTCTAGCCCGGGGGTGGCCTGTGTCGGTTAAGCTGTGTGAACAAGTAGTAACCGCCTGTTCACAATGTCGCCTACGACTCAATAAAGATCATCCGAGTAAGGCGCCTCCTTTACACATTCGGGACAAGAAAACATTGTGGCATTCATGGCAAATTGATTATATTGGGCCCTTGAGATCATCAGGTGAGAAAAGATACGTCCTAGTCGGAGTGGAGATTATCTCTGGCCTCGCTATGGCCACCAGCTTCAAATCAGCTACCGGGAACAACACAGTGAAAGGCCTAAAAGGGTGGTTCAGCACACTTCCCCTTCCTGAGGAAATCCAAAGTGATAACGGTTCACACTTTACCGCTACAGTGGTACAAGATTGGGCCAAAGAAGAAGGGATTCGATGGGTATTTCATACTCCCTATTATCCTCAGGCTAATGGCATTGTTGAACGCACCAATGGATTGGTTAAGCGTTTTGCAAAAACTCATGAACCTGGTTGGCATTTGCCATTGGATGATGCCATCTATCAATTAAATAACAGATGGAGTGGAGATGGCTGTCCTAAAATGAAAGCTTTCTGTGTATCTGCTGATATCATCACTCCAAAAGTTCCCAATGAACCACGAAAATACCTGGGACAATTTCACCCTGGGCAACCTGTGTTAGTGAAAATGCCTCAAATTGGCACAGTACCAATGGTGTTAGCTACTCCCAAAAACCCCCATGCACGGGAAGCCAAAGACTGTTCAGGGAAGATACACCGGATCAGCACCCGGTGGATCTCGCCCTCTTTTTAACCCCGTCGGTCAAATGAGACCGAGCAGATTTTCTTTTCCTTTGTGTCTTACAGGAACCTCGGAAGAACTGTACGTGGACAGACGCATTGGCCTACGCTAACCTCGAGTGTCTCCAGGGAATCCTGACATTGATCCTGGCAATAATATTATTTTTGTTATGTATGGCCATCTGGAGGCCTAAATTTTAGAATGACGAATTGGCAGATGGAATTGATGCTATTCAGTTTTATCTTTTTACTCCCTGTTGTTTGTAGTCAAAGAGACCCAGAATGGCCGTGGTCTCAAGCTTATGTAAAACACAATGCGATGGCAGGAACAGGAAAAGGAAAATTGAGCCTGGCCACTGTAGTCCTACATGAAAATGAGGTGTTTTCAAAACATGAGATAGATCAAAGCATAGATAAAGTCGAACCTGACTCAACTCCACAGACTAGTCTGGTTCCACTGCCACTATCTGAAACCCCCGATAATGACACCTTATTGAGCGGACTTAAGAATCTGCCCCTTGATGATGAGCTTTGGGATAATGCACTGTCACGATACACTGCAAGCACTGAGACACTAGAAAACATGAGGGATTTAAATCTCTCCACTCTGGTTATACAAGGAAGTGAAGTATATTCCAGAGATAAATGGAGTTGGAAAGACTCACTCCAAATGGCTAAGCTTGAAGCCGTCCCAGGAAAGAAAATACAAATTAGCTGCCGAGTAATCAATGGGTCTGCTCACCATAGACCAACTGTAATTGAAACCATCCATGTAGACTCTACTAAACCGGACAAATATAACACTGATTGATTGTTACAAAATTATAGAGCCAAACTCAGATTGCTGGCACAACTTCACCTTTATCAAACCTATCATAGTATATTGTATTTGGGGCTACAGGGGCACGGAATTGTTATTTGAATTTATGATTGACTCAAATACATCTGAACCTGTTGAAATGAACCCAAAACCTACACCCCCACAAACTTTCAAGGGTGTAGCTACTCAGCCCTCCATTAGTCTAACTCCTTACACCTTTAACATTGGCCCTTATGCCATTAAACACACAGGTCAACAACAAATACCGTTTAACCCAACATATTCCCTCAAACGAGTAGAATTGTCAATGCAGATTAATATCTCTGCGATCAAACCCACCTGCTCACCATTCCTGAGTACATCTTATGCAGGATGGTCAGCATGGTTAGGCCGGCGAACTGTTGACACCTCACAACGACTGAAGAGAGAGGTGACTGGTATCTTAGGAACAGGACTGGGAGTCTTAAATAGTACAGATGCTGAGATACTTGCAAACAAACTAGTCACAACTACTAGTGATCTAGACAAATTAAAACATCCTCTACAGTCCTCTCTATCAGCATTGGGAAATCACCAATGGCTTTTATCGAATATATTGCCTCAGTGGGAGGAAACAGGTGAAAAAGACCATCAGCTGATCACAAATGCACTTGGTACAACCCCAAACAATGTTTCCTTGGCCCTTAGTTGTATCCAAGCCCAACTGTGGATGCAATCTATGACAGCCGCAATTATAAGGGAAGGTGAAGAAGGCACCTTGCCCACTGAAATTCGAAAAGTAATATGGGATAATGCAATTGAGTTTGAGAGAAAATTTCAATCCTGGTGGTATCTGGTTAATTTCACCTATGATCCCACTGAGAGCAAAGCCACAGCTTTTGTCTTAACGATACGCAATGCCTCAGTATACACCATATACCCAATCATCGCACTGGGGTTGAATCACCATGGAGCTATACTCCATCCGGTAGAGCATAGAGTGTGGGCACAACAAAACGAGAATAAATGGCAAACTGTTGATGTTGAAGCATGCATTTCACGAGATCAACAAGGATTCATTTGTGAGAGTAATACTCTCAAGGCACAAGACATTTGTCTTGACACCAACCAGAATGTTTGTCATTTTGAGATACAACCTGATGAAACCCCAGAAACTGTGCTTGTATATATTGGGAAAGGGTGTGTTTGCATGAGGTCTCCCTGTACTTTTGTATTCGTAGATGACATAGCAGTAGATATAAGTAATAACTCAAATCTTTGTGTTTGTAACTTTACTAACATCATTGGATGTGACTTCAGTTATTCAGCTCCTGTTACGTCTTTTCAATTGCTACAATCTAATTACACATTGATTCGAGATTTGCTGCCTACCCCTATCGGAATGAATCTCTCACTAGTGAGGAAGTTGCTACAACACGATGAATTGAAGCGATTGTTGAAAGAGGCCCAAGAAAATGGACAAAGAACTCTGATTACTGTCCATCATGATGTTGAAGAAATACACCATGTACTGGAAAGGGTCAAGAGAGACGGTGGACATGAATGGCGGGACACCCTCTTTGGATGGTCACCGACAGCTACAGGACTTTTTAACAAGATGCTCCATCCTGTTGTTGTTCTACTAGTACTCACTGTATTGTGCTTTGCTTTGACAATTGTTTTGCATGTTAGACTTTGGATTATGATGAAACGCTTAACTCGCTTAATCACCCCGCAAGAAGTATTTGCACTTGATATCCCTCGCCATAAGAGGACATGTGATATTCCCCATCAGTATTGATTATCGTGGAGCTTGAGTGACTGTAGTCACGGGGTGGATTATGTGGAATAATTACTAAATTGGCCAAGAATACAAAAATACAGCATTGTTCACACATTAAGGAAAGTCATAAAATCAAGAGGCTTCTGAGGTAGAATACAGCCACAGCTAGCACACGAAGAATGCAACATCTGTGATTCCCTGCGCGAGGTTGTTTGCGAAACTACACGAGGGATGGAACGGAACACGCTTGTTCCGTGGCCTTCCCTTGTGACGAATAGCAGATATGGGGACGAGATGGTACTACGGAACTGATAAGCGGCCTACACGCTACCCGAGCCAACATTTCGTCAAATGTTGATGAAATGCTGTCCTTTTGTGCGAACTTTGCTCACCACAATGTACCAAAACACACCTCCATCCCGGAGGCTATCCGCCCCCGAGGTGTGAACACTCCTCCTTGAATACATTAATCATAATAAAAGTATGTATGACTAAAGTCACTCAAACTCCACTTTGAAGATAAAAAAATAATATAAAAATAGCCCAAGAGAGAGGGGATGTCAGGGAAGACACCATCGCGAAGAATTCCACCGCTGATTTCCGGGATCAGTCGACGGGCTGAGCCTTTCTTCCCCCCCATAGGGACGCCTTTGGGTAAGACTTCGATTACACCGAGCGCTTTCTCGGGGACTTAGAAATTTCTCTAGAGAATCTCTACCCTACGTTTATAGCCAGGCTGTATCGTTTATAATTTTGTCGCGCGTTTGTATACTTAGCAATATCTTTATTTGCACGTGCTTTGCAGACAGTGTATTTATCACCGGCAATCCTAAAGAACCTGTATATCTGTTGTTTAAATAAACTGCACTGTTTAAGTAGCTAGTCGTTCCGCTTTCTCACTGAACGCGACCAAAACTACAGAGAGGCCGTGCTAGTTCAGGAGCACGACTAGACTGAAGGTGCAGTCCACTATTAGTGTATCCAAATCGTAGTAGTTTAATACATATTAAACGCGATTGGACTGATAGTGCTGAATTGGGCATCACTCAGAATTTAAACCTAGCCGCACCTAGCCTCCCACCTCGGTGAGGAGTGTTAGAACGCAAGGGGGTTCATCTTCTGCCAAAACCGCTTGGCCCCGTTTCACGCAACAGAATTTGGCGTAGTCGGCAGGATTGCCATGGATAAACTGCTGCAAAAATATGATTGTGCCCCTTCCCAGGCTGGGAAGGAGTGGGCCCAAAAATTTTGGAAGGATGAAGAGAAAGTGGTGGAACGTATTGAAGAGTGTCGGGTTTCACAGAAGCTCAGAGCGGGGAAAGGCAAGGGTGTGATTTGTGCTGCGTTAGGCGCCTGTTTATCTTGTGCACAACAAGAAGCTAGAGAAACCCCTGCTCCTAATCTGATTTCAGCTGTAGAATATGCAACCCTGAAATCGGAGAATGAGGTGCTGAAGTCATCATTAGCCTTGCAAAAGGAGACAGGAGAAAAATTAAGAACTCACGTCGATAAGCTTGTGAGTGAGAATGAATGTTTAGGAAACCAGAATGCTCAACTTAAAATATTATTAGAAAGGGTGACTGGGCTCTTAGATAAAATGCAGCCCTCGACCCAGGTCCAACAGATTCGTAAGTTAATGTGTTATCCAAATTCCGGAACCCAGACCGGAGATTTTTTGTCTAATAGTGAGGATGACGAAGAAGATGAGGAGGAAAGGACTTTTACTTTGAAATCCCAAGTTTTTCCTTTACGTCCTCTGGTTAAAACTGAAGCTGCGGTTGATGACGATGATGAAATTCACACCACTGTGCGTACCGTTCCACGGACACCAACCGAGTTAACAAAAATAAGGGAGAAATATTCGAGGCGACCAGAAGAGTCAGCTGTTGAGTACGTGTGGCGAGTTTCTTCTGAAGGGGGGGACAGAATTATGCTGAGTGAGGAAGAAGCAGGAGACTCTTGGGGACCAGGAGTGTTTTTAACCACTATGCCTGGGGATCATAATTATTCCCTAACTGCTCGAGCAGCCTATTGGGCAGGGGGTATGGATCCGCGAGAGAGGGGGGAGCCGTTAGAGATTAGAGCTACAGGCTACTCTGATCTGTTTGCGGCTGTACGGAAAGCAGCTTGTCTGCAAGCCATGTATGACAGAGAGGAATTTCGGAAATCCCCAATGTCAGCCCCTATCGACCCCGATCGATTAGCCCCTCTCATCCGTGGTCTTCCCGATTGCCTGAAACCGTTCCTTGTTCGTACTCAAGATCGTATACGAGAGGCTCGGGGTGCTCATAGGCGGGGCCGTCGTCACTACATGCCCACCTGGAATGAATATGTACAGGAAATAGATCAATATGGGCGCCGAATGGGCTGGGCCAGCCTAACTAGTGAGAAATCCTCCGAACACCCCCGAAAGGTTCGCCAAGTCCGAACTCACACTAAAAACCCTAAATCGGAGGAAAGGTTTAAGCCTGATAAGGACCGGAATGAGTTGTGGCGTAAAGCCCTACAATTAGGGGTGCCCCGACAATTCTTGCACGGTGTCCCTACGGGAGACCTCCGTACACTAGTCCAATCTCTAACTAGAAAGAATAATGTGGCTGGGGAGAAAAGTCTAACCAGAGAATCCCCAAGTCGTGAGAAAATTGTGCCTTCTGCACCGGAACGTAACTTGATTGATTTGACAGAGTCCCAGCCAAAAAACTCCTATCCCCGGGGAGGGCAGTGAGCCACCCTGTCCGGCAGGTACTAGCAATTCAATGGCTCTCTCATAAAGACTCCGAACCCGTTATTATCATTCCTGTTGGACCCCGGAAGATATTGGTAAATTTTATTATTGATACTGGAGCCCAAATGTCTGCAATCACTAACGAAACAGCACAACTTCTAGGTATAAATCCCACCCGACGCAGAGTCAACTTCACAGGAATTGATGGTGTGGTAAAAACATGCCCCACTGCAAAAATTAACCTCTGGTTGCCGGGAGAGCAGCGAATGACTAGGGCAGAAGTGTTAGTGGGTGCCTCACATTCTAACCTCCTAGGATTTGACGTGCTGCGTGGGCGAATGTGGAAATTCCCGGATGGAACTGCGTGGAGTTTTGCAGGACGCAAAAAAGGATTAGACGCAGTTAAACTGGGCCTATTAGAAACATCTATACCTTTGCCTCCCTCTAAAATTACCAACGTCCGACAGTACCCACTGCCTGCAGCTGCACTTGCAGGAGCAGACGGGGTGGTATCAGATTTAGAAAAAAGAAACATCATTAAGAGGACTCACTCGCCTTATAATTCACCGGTGTGGCCAGTAAAGAAACCAACCGGGCAATGGCGTTTCACAGTAGATTACCGAAAGTTAAACGCCAACGCTGCACCCCTGACCGCTGCGGTTCCGAGTATCGCGGAAATTGTGACAATGATAAAAGGAGCTGCCCATCCTTGGATGGCTGCCTTAGATGTAAAAGACATGTTTTTTATGATTCCCCTCCTTGAGCAAGACAAAGCGCAGTTTGCATTCACGTGGAAAGGAGTCCAATATACCTTTAACCGACTTCCACAAGGATACAAACATTCCCCCACCATTGCTCATAATGCTTTAGCTAAAGCGCTATCAGAGATTCCTGTTTCACAGGGATGTACAGTATACCAATATATTGACGACATCTTAATAGGGGGGGAGAGAGCCAAGAAAGTGTACAAGACATGATGCAAAACATCCGAAAAACATTATCAGATTTGGGATTGGAAATTCCAGACTCAAAATGTCAGGGACCTGCACAGGAAGTTAAATTCCTGGGGGTCTGGTGGATTAAGGGAGCTGCTTCTGTCCCTCAGGATACCCTGAAAAAAATAGAACATGGACAGAATCCTTCCAGCACGAAGGAGTTACAGCAAGTTCTGGGAACTTTAAGTTATTGGCGTAAACACATCCCTGGCTTTTCCATCATTGCTCGCCCCCTTTATTGTTTGCTCAAAAAAGGTAAATCCTGGGAGTGGACTGAACAACATACTAATGCACTGGAATTGCTAATAAAAGAGCTAAGGTTATTCCAACAACTTGGCCCCATACATCCAACTGACCCTGTCCATGTAGAATGGGGGTCCAGCGAACATGGCTCTCATTGTAACTTATGGCAAAAGGGACCAGCAGGACCGGAGAGACCATTAGAATTTAGCTCTCACTCCTTTAATGATACTGAGAGCAGATATTCAGACCTAGAGAAGGGTTTACTGTCCCTGGTGCGAGCATTGCAACGAGCAGAGCAGATAAGGAGAGAACAGAGCGTGATTGTTCGGGGCCCTTTTCGTCTCCTAGATGTGGTCCGTAAAGGGACAGCACCGCCAGCCGGCATTGCCCAGAAACCCACAGTTCGAAAGTGGTATGCTTATTTAGAAGGCATTAATGATATCATGCCAATCTCTGAAGGTAGTATCAAAGTATCCAAGCTCCAGAAGGATATAGATGGTGCCCTATTGTTCCAATCCCCACCAAACAGACCATCTCCAATCCAAGAAGCACCTCCTCTGAAAGAAGGCAGTGATCTTACAGGAGTGTGGTTTACTGATGCGTCATCTCACCGTGAGAACAGTAAGTGGAAATACAAGGCCGTAGCACTGGAAGTAGCAACGGGGGAAAGAGCAATTGAAACAGGAGAAGGTAGCGCACAAGTAGGGGAACTCAGAGCCGTCCTACTAGCTGCACAACGTGGGGCTACTTACATTTACACTGACTCATATGCTGTTTTTAAAGGAGCCACTGAATGGATTGGACACTGGGCAGCCAATGATTGGCAGGTGAATAGAGTCCCAATCTGGGAGACAGAGAGTTGGAAGCAACTGTTGGAAATGGGAGGACAGAGAACATTGCACATCGGTTGGGTAAAAGGCCATGATCGTTCGAACTCGATCACTGCTCAATTCAACCAACAGGTAGATAGCCTCACGCGGTTGCAGCAAATTGACATTGTAGATGATGGTCGGGAATGGGAACGCTTACTCGAATGGTTACATATTAAGCGTGGCCATACAGGCCGTGCTGATCTGTATCAGGAAGGTCTAGCCCGGGGGTGGCCTGTGTCGGTTAAGCTGTGTGAACAAGTAGTAACCGCCTGTTCACAATGTCGCCTACGACTCAATAAAGATCATCCGAGTAAGGCGCCTCCTTTACACATTCGGGACAAGAAAACATTGTGGCATTCATGGCAAATTGATTATATTGGGCCCTTGAGATCATCAGGTGAGAAAAGATACGTCCTAGTCGGAGTGGAGATTATCTCTGGCCTCGCTATGGCCACCAGCTTCAAATCAGCTACCGGGAACAACACAGTGAAAGGCCTAAAAGGGTGGTTCAGCACACTTCCCCTTCCTGAGGAAATCCAAAGTGATAACGGTTCACACTTTACCGCTACAGTGGTACAAGATTGGGCCAAAGAAGAAGGGATTCGATGGGTATTTCATACTCCCTATTATCCTCAGGCTAATGGCATTGTTGAACGCACCAATGGATTGGTTAAGCGTTTTGCAAAAACTCATGAACCTGGTTGGCATTTGCCATTGGATGATGCCATCTATCAATTAAATAACAGATGGAGTGGAGATGGCTGTCCTAAAATGAAAGCTTTCTGTGTATCTGCTGATATCATCACTCCAAAAGTTCCCAATGAACCACGAAAATACCTGGGACAATTTCACCCTGGGCAACCTGTGTTAGTGAAAATGCCTCAAATTGGCACAGTACCAATGGTGTTAGCTACTCCCAAAAACCCCCATGCACGGGAAGCCAAAGACTGTTCAGGGAAGATACACCGGATCAGCACCCGGTGGATCTCGCCCTCTTTTTAACCCCGTCGGTCAAATGAGACCGAGCAGATTTTCTTTTCCTTTGTGTCTTACAGGAACCTCGGAAGAACTGTACGTGGACAGACGCATTGGCCTACGCTAACCTCGAGTGTCTCCAGGGAATCCTGACATTGATCCTGGCAATAATATTATTTTTGTTATGTATGGCCATCTGGAGGCCTAAATTTTAGAATGACGAATTGGCAGATGGAATTGATGCTATTCAGTTTTATCTTTTTACTCCCTGTTGTTTGTAGTCAAAGAGACCCAGAATGGCCGTGGTCTCAAGCTTATGTAAAACACAATGCGATGGCAGGAACAGGAAAAGGAAAATTGAGCCTGGCCACTGTAGTCCTACATGAAAATGAGGTGTTTTCAAAACATGAGATAGATCAAAGCATAGATAAAGTCGAACCTGACTCAACTCCACAGACTAGTCTGGTTCCACTGCCACTATCTGAAACCCCCGATAATGACACCTTATTGAGCGGACTTAAGAATCTGCCCCTTGATGATGAGCTTTGGGATAATGCACTGTCACGATACACTGCAAGCACTGAGACACTAGAAAACATGAGGGATTTAAATCTCTCCACTCTGGTTATACAAGGAAGTGAAGTATATTCCAGAGATAAATGGAGTTGGAAAGACTCACTCCAAATGGCTAAGCTTGAAGCCGTCCCAGGAAAGAAAATACAAATTAGCTGCCGAGTAATCAATGGGTCTGCTCACCATAGACCAACTGTAATTGAAACCATCCATGTAGACTCTACTAAACCGGACAAACATAACACTGATTGATTGTTACAAAATTATAGAGCCAAACTCAGATTGCTGGCACAACTTCACCTTTATCAAACCTATCATAGTATATTGTATTTGGGGCTACAGGGGCACGGAATTGTTATTTGAATTTATGATTGACTCAAATACATCTGAACCTGTTGAAATGAACCCAAAACCTACACCCCCACAAACTTTCAAGGGTGTAGCTACTCAGCCCTCCATTAGTCTAACTCCTTACACCTTTAACATTGGCCCTTATGCCATTAAACACACAGGTCAACAACAAATACCGTTTAACCCAACATATTCCCTCAAACGAGTAGAATTGTCAATGCAGATTAATATCTCTGCGATCAAACCCACCTGCTCACCATTCCTGAGTACATCTTATGCAGGATGGTCAGCATGGTTAGGCCGGCGAACTGTTGACACCTCACAACGACTGAAGAGAGAGGTGACTGGTATCTTAGGAACAGGACTGGGAGTCTTAAATAGTACAGATGCTGAGATACTTGCAAACAAACTAGTCACAACTACTAGTGCTCTAGACAAATTAAAACATCCTCTACAGTCCTCTCTATCAGCATTGGGAAATCACCAATGGCTTTTATCGAATATATTGCCTCAGTGGGAGGAAACAGGTGAAAAAGACCATCAGCTGATCACAAATGCACTTGGTACAACCCCAAACAATGTTTCCTTGGCCCTTAGTTGTATCCAAGCCCAACTGTGGATGCAATCTATGACAGGCGCAATTATAAGGGAAGGTGAAGAAGGCACCTTGCCCACTGAAATTCGAAAAGTAATATGGGATAATGCAATTGAGTTTGAGAGAAAATTTCAATCCTGGTGGTATCTGGTTAATTTCACCTATGATCCCACTGAGAGCAAAGCCACAGCTTTTGTCTTAACGATACGCAATGCCTCAGTATACACCATATACCCAATCATCGCACTGGGGTTGAATCACCATGGAGCTATACTCCATCCGGTAGAGCATAGAGTGTGGGCACAACAAAACGAGAATAAATGGCAAACTGTTGATGTTGAAGCATGCATTTCACGAGATCAACAAGGATTCATTTGTGAGAGTAATACTCTCAAGGCACAAGACATTTGTCTTGACACCAACCAGAATGTTTGTCATTTTGAGATACAACCTGATGAAACCCCAGAAACTGTGCTTGTATATATTGGGAAAGGGTGTGTTTGCATGAGGTCTCCCTGTACTTTTGTATTCGTAGATGACATAGCAGTAGATATAAGTAATAACTCAAATCTTTGTGTTTGTAACTTTACTAACATCATTGGATGTGACTTCAGTTATTCAGCTCCTGTTACGTCTTTTCAATTGCTACAATCTAATTACACATTGATTCGAGATTTGCTGCCTACCCCTATCGGAATGAATCTCTCACTAGTGAGGAAGTTGCTACAACACGATGAATTGAAGCGATTGTTGAAAGAGGCCCAAGAAAATGGACAAAGAACTCTGATTACTGTCCATCATGATGTTGAAGAAATACACCATGTACTGGAAAGGGTCAAGAGAGACGGTGGACATGAATGGTGGGACACCCTCTTTGGATGGTCACCGACAGCTACAGGACTTTTTAACAAGATGCTCCATCCTGTTGTTGTTCTACTAGTACTCACTGTATTGTGCTTTGCTTTGACAATTGTTTTGCATGTTAGACTTTGGATTATGATGAAACGCTTAACTCGCTTAATCACCCCGCAAGAAGTATTTGCACTTGATATCCCTCGCCATAAGAGGACGTGTGATATTCCCCATCAGTATTGATTATCGTGGAGCTTGAGTGACCGTAGTCACGGGGTGGATTATGTGGAATAATTACTAAATTGGCCAAGAATACAAAAATACAGCATTGTTCACACATTAAGGAAAGTCATAAAATCAAGAGGCTTCTGAGGTAGAATACAGCCACAGCTAGCACACGAAGAATGCAACATCTGTGATTCCCTGCGCGAGGTTGTTTGCGAAACTACACGAGGGATGGAACGGAACACGCTTGTTCCGTGGCCTTCCCTTGTGACGAATAGCAGATATGGGGACGAGATGGTACTACGGAACTGATAAGCGGCCTACACGCTACCCGAGCCAACCTTTCGTCAAATGTTGATGAAATGCTGTCCTTTTGTGCGAACTTTGCTCACCACAATGTACCAAAACACACCTCCATCCCGGAGGCTATCCGCCCCCGAGGTGTGAACACTCCTCCTTGAATACATTAATCATAATAAAAGTATGTATGACTAAAGTCACTCAAACTCCACTTTGAAGATAAAAAAATAATATAAAAATAGCCCAAGAGAGAGGGGATGTCAGGGAAGACACCATCGCGAAGAATTCCACCGCTGATTTCCGGGATCAGTCGACGGGCTGAGCCTTTCTTCCCCCCCATAGGGACGCCTTTGGGTAAGACTTCGATTACACCGAGCGCTTTCTCGGGGACTTAGAAATTTCTCTAGAGAATCTCTACCCTACGTTTATAGCCAGGCTGTATCGTTTATAATTTTGTCGCGCGTTTGTATACTTAGCAATATCTTTATTTGCACGTGCTTTGCAGACAGTGTATTTATCACCGGCAATCCTAAAGAACCTGTATATCTGTTGTTTAAATAAACTGCACTGTTTAAGTAGCTAGTCGTTCCGCTTTCTCACTGAACGCGACCAAAACTACAGAGAGGCCGTGCTAGTTCAGGAGCACGACTAGACTGAAGGTGCAGTCCACTATTAGTGTATCCAAATCGTAGTAGTTTAATACATATTAAACGCGATTGGACTGATAGTGCTGAATTGGGCATCACTCAGAATTTAAACCTAGCCGCACCTAGCCTCCCACCTCGGTGAGGAGTGTTAGAACGCAAGGGGGTTTATCTTCTGCCAAAACCGCTTGGCCCCGTTTCACGCAACAGAATTTGGCGTAGTCGGCAGGATTGCCATGGATAAACTGCTGCAAAAATATGATTGCGCCCCTTCCCAGGCTGGGAAGGAGTGGGCCCAAAAATTTTGGAAGGATGAAGAGAAAGTGGTGGAACGTATTGAAGAGTGTCGGGTTTCACAGAAGCTCAGAGCGGGGAAAGGCAAGGGTGTGATTTGTGCTGCGTTAGGCGCCTGTTTATCTTGTGCACAACAAGAAGCTAGAGAAACCCCTGCTCCTAATCTGATTTCAGCTGTAGAATATGCAACCCTGAAATCGGAGAATGAGGTGCTGAAGTCATCATTAGCCTTGCAAAAGGAGACAGGAGAAAAATTAAGAACTCACGTCGATAAGCTTGTGAGTGAGAATGAATGTTTAGGAAACCAGAATGCTCAACTTAAAATATTATTAGAAAGGGTGACTGGGCTCTTAGATAAAATGCAGCCCTCGACCCAGGTCCAACAGATTCGTAAGTTAATGTGTTATCCAAATTCCGGAACCCAGACCGGAGATTTTTTGTCTAATAGTGAGGATGACGAAGAAGATGAGGAGGAAAGGACTTTTACTTTGAAATCCCAAGTTTTTCCTTTACGTCCTCTGGTTAAAACTGAAGCTGCGGTTGATGACGATGATGAAATTCACACCACTGTGCGTACCGTTCCACGGACACCAACCGAGTTAACAAAAATAAGGGAGAAATATTCGAGGCGACCAGAAGAGTCAGCTGTTGAGTACGTGTGGCGAGTTTCTTCTGAAGGGGGGGACAGAATTATGCTGAGTGAGGAAGAAGCAGGAGACTCTTGGGGACCAGGAGTGTTTTTAACCACTATGCCTGGGGATCATAATTATTCCCTAACTGCTCGAGCAGCCTATTGGGCAGGGGGTATGGATCCGCGAGAGAGGGGGGAGCCGTTAGAGATTAGAGCTACAGGCTACTCTGATCTGTTTGCGGCTGTACGGAAAGCAGCTTGTCTGCAAGCCATGTATGACAGAGAGGAATTTCGGAAATCCCCAATGTCAGCCCCTATCGACCCCGATCGATTAGCCCCTCTCATCCGTGGTCTTCCCGATTGCCTGAAACCGTTCCTTGTTCGTACTCAAGATCGTATACGAGAGGCTCGGGGTGCTCATAGGCGGGGCCGTCGTCACTACATGCCCACCTGGAATGAATATGTACAGGAAATAGATCAATATGGGCGCCGAATGGGCTGGGCCAGCCTAACTAGTGAGAAATCCTCCGAACACCCCCGAAAGGTTCGCCAAGTCCGAACTCACACTAAAAACCCTAAATCGGAGGAAAGGTTTAAGCCTGATAAGGACCGGAATGAGTTGTGGCGTAAAGCCCTACAATTAGGGGTGCCCCGACAATTCTTGCACGGTGTCCCTACGGGAGACCTCCGTACACTAGTCCAATCTCTAACTAGAAAGAATAATGTGGCTGGGGAGAAAAGTCTAACCAGAGAATCCCCAAGTCGTGAGAAAATTGTGCCTTCTGCACCGGAACGTAACTTGATTGATTTGACAGAGTCCCAGCCAAAAAACTCCTATCCCCGGGGAGGGCAGTGAGCCACCCTGTCCGGCAGGTACTAGCAATTCAATGGCTCTCTCATAAAGACTCCGAACCCGTTATTATCATTCCTGTTGGACCCCGGAAGATATTGGTAAATTTTATTATTGATACTGGAGCCCAAATGTCTGCAATCACTAACGAAACAGCACAACTTCTAGGTATAAATCCCACCCGACGCAGAGTCAACTTCACAGGAATTGATGGTGTGGTAAAAACATGCCCCACTGCAAAAATTAACCTCTGGTTGCCGGGAGAGCAGCGAATGACTAGGGCAGAAGTGTTAGTGGGTGCCTCACATTCTAACCTCCTAGGATTTGACGTGCTGCGTGGGCGAATGTGGAAATTCCCGGATGGAACTGTGTGGAGTTTTGCAGGACGCAAAAAAGGATTAGACACAGTTAAACTGGGCCTATTAGAAACATCTATACCTTTGCCTCCCTCTAAAATTACCAACGTCCGACAGTACCCACTGCCTGCAGCTGCACTTGCAGGAGCAGACGGGGTGGTATCAGATTTAGAAAAAAGAAACATCATTCAGAGGACTCACTCGCCTTATAATTCACCGGTGTGGCCAGTAAAGAAACCAACCGGGCAATGGCGTTTCACAGTAGATTACCGAAAGTTAAACGCCAACGCTGCACCCCTGACCGCTGCGGTTCCGAGTATCGCGGAAATTGTGACAATGATAAAAGGAGCTGCCCATCCTTGGATGGCTGCCTTAGATGTAAAAGACATGTTTTTTATGATTCCCCTCCTTGAGCAAGACAAAGCGCAGTTTGCATTCACGTGGAAAGGAGTCCAATATACCTTTAACCGACTTCCACAAGGATACAAACATTCCCCCACCATTGCTCATAATGCTTTAGCTAAAGCGCTATCAGAGATTCCTGTTTCACAGGGATGTACAGTATACCAATATATTGACGACATCTTAATAGGGGGGGAGAGAGCCAAGAAAGTGTACAAGACATGATGCAAAACATCCGAAAAACATTATCAGATTTGGGATTGGAAATTCCAGACTCAAAATGTCAGGGACCTGCACAGGAAGTTAAATTCCTGGGGGTCTGGTGGATTAAGGGAGCTGCTTCTGTCCCTCAGGATACCCTGAAAAAAATAGAACATGGACAGAATCCTTCCAGCACGAAGGAGTTACAGCAAGTTCTGGGAACTTTAAGTTATTGGCGTAAACACATCCCTGGCTTTTCCATCATTGCTCGCCCCCTTTATTGTTTGCTCAAAAAAGGTAAATCCTGGGAGTGGACTGAACAACATACTAATGCACTGGAATTGCTAATAAAAGAGCTAAGGTTATTCCAACAACTTGGCCCCATACATCCAACTGACCCTGTCCATGTAGAATGGGGGTCCAGCGAACATGGTTCTCATTGTAACTTATGGCAAAAGGGACCAGCAGGACCGGAGAGACCATTAGAATTTAGCTCTCACTCCTTTAATGATACTGAGAGCAGATATTCAGACCTAGAGAAGGGTTTACTGTCCCTGGTGCGAGCATTGCAACGAGCAGAGCAGATAAGGAGAGAACAGAGCGTGATTGTTCGGGGCCCTTTTCGTCTCCTAGATGTGGTCCGTAAAGGGACAGCACCACCAGCCGGCATTGCCCAGAAACCCACAGTTCGAAAGTGGTATGCTTATTTAGAAGGCATTAATGATATCATGCCAATCTCTGAAGGTAGTATCAAAGTATCCAAGCTCCAGAAGGATATAGATGGTGCCCTATTGTTCCAATCCCCACCAAACAGACCATCTCCAATCCAAGAAGCACCTCCTCTGAAAGAAGGCAGTGATCTTACAGGAGTGTGGTTTACTGATGCGTCATCTCACCGTGAGAACAATAAGTGGAAATACAAGGCCGTAGCACTGGAAGTAGCAACGGGGGAAAGAGCAATTGAAACAGGAGAAGGTAGCGCACAAGTAGGGGAACTCAGAGCCGTCCTACTAGCTGCACAACGTGGGGCTACTTACATTTACACTGACTCATATGCTGTTTTTAAAGGAGCCACTGAATGGATTGGACACTGGGCAGCCAATGATTGGCAGGTGAATAGAGTCCCAATCTGGGAGACAGAGAGTTGGAAGCAACTGTTGGAAATGGGAGGACAGAGAACATTGCACATCGGTTGGGTAAAAGGCCATGATCGTTCGAACTCGATCACTGCTCAATTCAACCAACAGGTAGATAGCCTCACGCGGTTGCAGCAAATTGACATTGTAGATGATGGTCGGGAATGGGAACGCTTACTCGAATGGTTACATATTAAGCGTGGCCATACAGGCCGTGCTGATCTGTATCAGGAAGGTCTAGCCCGGGGGTGGCCTGTGTCGGTTAAGCTGTGTGAACAAGTAGTAACCGCCTGTTCACAATGTCGCCTACGACTCAATAAAGATCATCCGAGTAAGGCGCCTCCTTTACACATTCGGGACAAGAAAACATTGTGGCATTCATGGCAAATTGATTATATTGGGCCCTTGAGATCATCAGGTGAGAAAAGATACGTCCTAGTCGGAGTGGAGATTATCTCTGGCCTCGCTATGGCCACCAGCTTCAAATCAGCTACCGGGAACAACACAGTGAAAGGCCTAAAAGGGTGGTTCAGCACACTTCCCCTTCCTGAGGAAATCCAAAGTGATAACGGTTCACACTTTACCGCTACAGTGGTACAAGATTGGGCCAAAGAAGAAGGGATTCGATGGGTATTTCATACTCCCTATTATCCTCAGGCTAATGGCATTGTTGAACGCACCAATGGATTGGTTAAGCGTTTTGCAAAAACTCATGAACCTGGTTGGCATTTGCCATTGGATGATGCCATCTATCAATTAAATAACAGATGGAGTGGAGATGGCTGTCCTAAAATGAAAGCTTTCTGTGTATCTGCTGATATCATCACTCCAAAAGTTCCCAATGAACCACGAAAATACCTGGGACAATTTCACCCTGGGCAACCTGTGTTAGTGAAAATGCCTCAAATTGGCACAGTACCAATGGTGTTAGCTACTCCCAAAAACCCCCATGCACGGGAAGCCAAAGACTGTTCAGGGAAGATACACCGGATCAGCACCCGGTGGATCTCGCCCTCTTTTTAACCCCGTCGGTCAAATGAGACCGAGCAGATTTTCTTTTCCTTTGTGTCTTACAGGAACCTCGGAAGAACTGTACGTGGACAGACGCATTGGCCTACGCTAACCTCGAGTGTCTCCAGGGAATCCTGACATTGATCCTGGCAATAATATTATTTTTGTTATGTATGGCCATCTGGAGGCCTAAATTTTAGAATGACGAATTGGCAGATGGAATTGATGCTATTCAGTTTTATCTTTTTACTCCCTGTTGTTTGTAGTCAAAGAGACCCAGAATGGCCGTGGTCTCAAGCTTATGTAAAACACAATGCGATGGCAGGAACAGGAAAAGGAAAATTGAGCCTGGCCACTGTAGTCCTACATGAAAATGAGGTGTTTTCAAAACATGAGATAGATCAAAGCATAGATAAAGTCGAACCTGACTCAACTCCACAGACTAGTCTGGTTCCACTGCCACTATCTGAAACCCCCGATAATGACACCTTATTGAGCGGACTTAAGAATCTGCCCCTTGATGATGAGCTTTGGGATAATGCACTGTCACGATACACTGCAAGCACTGAGACACTAGAAAACATGAGGGATTTAAATCTCTCCACTCTGGTTATACAAGGAAGTGAAGTATATTCCAGAGATAAATGGAGTTGGAAAGACTCACTCCAAATGGCTAAGCTTGAAGCCGTCCCAGGAAAGAAAATACAAATTAGCTGCCGAGTAATCAATGGGTCTGCTCACCATAGACCAACTGTAATTGAAACCATCCATGTAGACTCTACTAAACCGGACAAATATAACACTGATTGATTGTTACAAAATTATAGAGCCAAACTCAGATTGCTGGCACAACTTCACCTTTATCAAACCTATCATAGTATATTGTATTTGGGGCTACAGGGGCACGGAATTGTTATTTGAATTTATGATTGACTCAAATACATCTGAACCTGTTGAAATGAACCCAAAACCTACACCCCCACAAACTTTCAAGGGTGTAGCTACTCAGCCCTCCATTAGTCTAACTCCTTACACCTTTAACATTGGCCCTTATGCCATTAAACACACAGGTCAACAACAAATACCGTTTAACCCAACATATTCCCTCAAACGAGTAGAATTGTCAATGCAGATTAATATCTCTGCGATCAAACCCACCTGCTCACCATTCCTGAGTACATCTTATGCAGGATGGTCAGCATGGTTAGGCCGGCGAACTGTTGACACCTCACAACGACTGAAGAGAGAGGTGACTGGTATCTTAGGAACAGGACTGGGAGTCTTAAATAGTACAGATGCTGAGATACTTGCAAACAAACTAGTCACAACTACTAGTGATCTAGACAAATTAAAACATCCTCTACAGTCCTCTCTATCAGCATTGGGAAATCACCAATGGCTTTTATCGAATATATTGCCTCAGTGGGAGGAAACAGGTGAAAAAGACCATCAGCTGATCACAAATGCACTTGGTACAACCCCAAACAATGTTTCCTTGGCCCTTAGTTGTATCCAAGCCCAACTGTGGATGCAATCTATGACAGCCGCAATTATAAGGGAAGGTGAAGAAGGCACCTTGCCCACTGAAATTCGAAAAGTAATATGGGATAATGCAATTGAGTTTGAGAGAAAATTTCAATCCTGGTGGTATCTGGTTAATTTCACCTATGATCCCACTGAGAGCAAAGCCACAGCTTTTGTCTTAACGATACGCAATGCCTCAGTATACACCATATACCCAATCATCGCACTGGGGTTGAATCACCATGGAGCTATACTCCATCCGGTAGAGCATAGAGTGTGGGCACAACAAAACGAGAATAAATGGCAAACTGTTGATGTTGAAGCATGCATTTCACGAGATCAACAAGGATTCATTTGTGAGAGTAATACTCTCAAGGCACAAGACATTTGTCTTGACACCAACCAGAATGTTTGTCATTTTGAGATACAACCTGATGAAACCCCAGAAACTGTGCTTGTATATATTGGGAAAGGGTGTGTTTGCATGAGGTCTCCCTGTACTTTTGTATTCGTAGATGACATAGCAGTAGATATAAGTAATAACTCAAATCTTTGTGTTTGTAACTTTACTAACATCATTGGATGTGACTTCAGTTATTCAGCTCCTGTTACGTCTTTTCAATTGCTACAATCTAATTACACATTGATTCGAGATTTGCTGCCTACCCCTATCGGAATGAATCTCTCACTAGTGAGGAAGTTGCTACAACACGATGAATTGAAGCGATTGTTGAAAGAGGCCCAAGAAAATGGACAAAGAACTCTGATTGCTGTCCATCATGATGTTGAAGAAATACACCATGTACTGGAAAGGGTCAAGAGAGACGGTGGACATGAATGGTGGGACACCCTCTTTGGATGGTCACCGACAGCTACAGGACTTTTTAACAAGATGCTCCATCCTGTTGTTGTTCTACTAGTACTCACTGTATTGTGCTTTGCTTTGACAATTGTTTTGCATGTTAGACTTTGGATTATGATGAAACGCTTAACTCGCTTAATCACCCCACAAGAAGTATTTGCACTTGATATCCCTCGCCATAAGAGGACATGTGATATTCCCCATCAGTATTGATTATCGTGGAGCTTGAGTGACTGTAGTCACGGGGTGGATTATGTGGAATAATTACTAAATTGGCCAAGAATACAAAAATACAGCATTGTTCACACATTAAGGAAAGTCATAAAATCAAGAGGCTTCTGAGGTAGAATACAGCCACAGCTAGCACACGAAGAATGCAACATCTGTGATTCCCTGCGCGAGGTTGTTTGCGAAACTACACGAGGGATGGAACGGAACACGCTTGTTCCGTGGCCTTCCCTTGTGACGAATAGCAGATATGGGGACGAGATGGTACTACGGAACTGATAAGCGGCCTACACGCTACCCGAGCCAACCTTTCGTCAAATGTTGATGAAATGCTGTCCTTTTGTGCGAACTTTGCTCACCACAATGTACCAAAACACACCTCCATCCCGGAGGCTATCCGCCCCCGAGGTGTGAACACTCCTCCTTGAATACATTAATCATAATAAAAGTATGTATGACTAAAGTCACTCAAACTCCACTTTGAAGATAAAAAAATAATATAAAAATAGCCCAAGAGAGAGGGGATGTCAGGGAAGACACCATCGCGAAGAATTCCACCGCTGATTTCCGGGATCAGTCGACGGGCTGAGCCTTTCTTCCCCCCCATAGGGACGCCTTTGGGTAAGACTTCGATTACACCGAGCGCTTTCTCGGGGACTTAGAAATTTCTCTAGAGAATCTCTACCCTACGTTTATAGCCAGGCTGTATCGTTTATAATTTTGTCGCGCGTTTGTATACTTAGCAATATCTTTATTTGCACGTGCTTTGCAGACAGTGTATTTATCACCGGCAATCCTAAAGAACCTGTATATCTGTTGTTTAAATAAACTGCACTGTTTAAGTAGCTAGTCGTTCCGCTTTCTCACTGAACGCGACCAAAACTACAGAGAGGCCGTGCTAGTTCAGGAGCACGACTAGACTGAAGGTGCAGTCCACTATTAGTGTATCCAAATCGTAGTAGTTTAATACATATTAAACGCGATTGGACTGATAGTGCTGAATTGGGCATCACTCAGAATTTAAACCTAGCCGCACCTAGCCTCCCACCTCGGTGAGGAGTGTTAGAACGCAAGGGGGTTTATCTTCTGCCAAAACCGCTTGGCCCCGTTTCACGCAACAGAATTTGGCGTAGTCGGCAGGATTGCCATGGATAAACTGCTGCAAAAATATGATTGTGCCCCTTCCCAGGCTGGGAAGGAGTGGGCCCAAAAATTTTGGAAGGATGAAGAGAAAGTGGTGGAACGTATTGAAGAGTGTCGGGTTTCACAGAAGCTCAGAGCGGGGAAAGGCAAGGGTGTGATTTGTGCTGCGTTAGGCGCCTGTTTATCTTGTGCACAACAAGAAGCTAGAGAAACCCCTGCTCCTAATCTGATTTCAGCTGTAGAATATGCAACCCTGAAATCGGAGAATGAGGTGCTGAAGTCATCATTAGCCTTGCAAAAGGAGACAGGAGAAAAATTAAGAACTCACGTCGATAAGCTTGTGAGTGAGAATGAATGTTTAGGAAACCAGAATGCTCAACTTAAAATATTATTAGAAAGGGTGACTGGGCTCTTAGATAAAATGCAGCCCTCGACCCAGGTCCAACAGATTCGTAAGTTAATGTGTTATCCAAATTCCGGAACCCAGACCGGAGATTTTTTGTCTAATAGTGAGGATGACGAAGAAGATGAGGAGGAAAGGACTTTTACTTTGAAATCCCAAGTTTTTCCTTTACGTCCTCTGGTTAAAACTGAAGCTGCGGTTGATGACGATGATGAAATTCACACCACTGTGCGTACCGTTCCACGGACACCAACCGAGTTAACAAAAATAAGGGAGAAATATTCGAGGCGACCAGAAGAGTCAGCTGTTGAGTACGTGTGGCGAGTTTCTTCTGAAGGGGGGGACAGAATTATGCTGAGTGAGGAAGAAGCAGGAGACTCTTGGGGACCAGGAGTGTTTTTAACCACTATGCCTGGGGATCATAATTATTCCCTAACTGCTCGAGCAGCCTATTGGGCAGGGGGTATGGATCCGCGAGAGAGGGGGGAGCCGTTAGAGATTAGAGCTACAGGCTACTCTGATCTGTTTGCGGCTGTACGGAAAGCAGCTTGTCTGCAAGCCATGTATGACAGAGAGGAATTTCGGAAATCCCCAATGTCAGCCCCTATCGACCCCGATCGATTAGCCCCTCTCATCCGTGGTCTTCCCGATTGCCTGAAACCGTTCCTTGTTCGTACTCAAGATCGTATACGAGAGGCTCGGGGTGCTCATAGGCGGGGCCGTCGTCACTACATGCCCACCTGGAATGAATATGTACAGGAAATAGATCAATATGGGCGCCGAATGGGCTGGGCCAGCCTAACTAGTGAGAAATCCTCCGAACACCCCCGAAAGGTTCGCCAAGTCCGAACTCACACTAAAAACCCTAAATCGGAGGAAAGGTTTAAGCCTGATAAGGACCGGAATGAGTTGTGGCGTAAAGCCCTACAATTAGGGGTGCCCCGACAATTCTTGCACGGTGTCCCTACGGGAGACCTCCGTACACTAGTCCAATCTCTAACTAGAAAGAATAATGTGGCTGGGGAGAAAAGTCTAACCAGAGAATCCCCAAGTCGTGAGAAAATTGTGCCTTCTGCACCGGAACGTAACTTGATTGATTTGACAGAGTCCCAGCCAAAAAACTCCTATCCCCGGGGAGGGCAGTGAGCCACCCTGTCCGGCAGGTACTAGCAATTCAATGGCTCTCTCATAAAGACTCCGAACCCGTTATTATCATTCCTGTTGGACCCCGGAAGATATTGGTAAATTTTATTATTGATACTGGAGCCCAAATGTCTGCAATCACTAACGAAACAGCACAACTTCTAGGTATAAATCCCACCCGACGCAGAGTCAACTTCACAGGAATTGATGGTGTGGTAAAAACATGCCCCACTGCAGAAATTAACCTCTGGTTGCCGGGAGAGCAGCGAATGACTAGGGCAGAAGTGTTAGTGGGTGCCTCACATTCTAACCTCCTAGGATTTGACGTGCTGCGTGGGCGAATGTGGAAATTCCCGGATGGAACTGCGTGGAGTTTTGCAGGACGCAAAAAAGGATTAGACACAGTTAAACTGGGCCTATTAGAAACATCTATACCTTTGCCTCCCTCTAAAATTACCAACGTCCGACAGTACCCACTGCCTGCAGCTGCACTTGCAGGAGCAGACGGGGTGGTATCAGATTTAGAAAAAAGAAACATCATTCAGAGGACTCACTCGCCTTATAATTCACCGGTGTGGCCAGTAAAGAAACCAACCGGGCAATGGCGTTTCACAGTAGATTACCGAAAGTTAAACGCCAACACTGCACCCCTGACCGCTGCGGTTCCGAGTATCGCGGAAATTGTGACAATGATAAAAGGAGCTGCCCATCCTTGGATGGCTGCCTTAGATGTAAAAGACATGTTTTTTATGATTCCCCTCCTTGAGCAAGACAAAGCGCAGTTTGCATTCACGTGGAAAGGAGTCCAATATACCTTTAACCGACTTCCACAAGGATACAAACATTCCCCCACCATTGCTCATAATGCTTTAGCTAAAGCGCTATCAGAGATTCCTGTTTCACAGGGATGTACAGTATACCAATATATTGACGACATCTTAATAGGGGGGGAGAGAGCCAAGAAAGTGTACAAGACATGATGCAAAACATCCGAAAAACATTATCAGATTTGGGATTGGAAATTCCAGACTCAAAATGTCAGGGACCTGCACAGGAAGTTAAATTCCTGGGGGTCTGGTGGATTAAGGGAGCTGCTTCTGTCCCTCAGGATACCCTGAAAAAAATAGAACATGGACAGAATCCTTCCAGCACGAAGGAGTTACAGCAAGTTCTGGGAACTTTAAGTTATTGGCGTAAACACATCCCTGGCTTTTCCATCATTGCTCGCCCCCTTTATTGTTTGCTCAAAAAAGGTAAATCCTGGGAGTGGACTGAACAACATACTAATGCACTGGAATTGCTAATAAAAGAGCTAAGGTTATTCCAACAACTTGGCCCCATACATCCAACTGACCCTGTCCATGTAGAATGGGGGTCCAGCGAACATGGCTCTCATTGTAACTTATGGCAAAAGGGACCAGCAGGACCGGAGAGACCATTAGAATTTAGCTCTCACTCCTTTAATGATACTGAGAGCAGATATTCAGACCTAGAGAAGGGTTTACTGTCCCTGGTGCGAGCATTGCAACGAGCAGAGCAGATAAGGAGAGAACAGAGCGTGATTGTTCGGGGCCCTTTTCGTCTCCTAGACGTGGTCCGTAAAGGGACAGCACCACCAGCCGGCATTGCCCAGAAACCCACAGTTCGAAAGTGGTATGCTTATTTAGAAGGCATTAATGATATCATGCCAATCTCTGAAGGTAGTATCAAAGTATCCAAGCTCCAGAAGGATATAGATGGTGCCCTATTGTTCCAATCCCCACCAAACAGACCATCTCCAATCCAAGAAGCACCTCCTCTGAAAGAAGGCAGTGATCTTACAGGAGTGTGGTTTACTGATGCGTCATCTCACCGTGAGAACAATAAGTGGAAATACAAGGCCGTAGCACTGGAAGTAGCAACGGGGGAAAGAGCAATTGAAACAGGAGAAGGTAGCGCACAAGTAGGGGAACTCAGAGCCGTCCTACTAGCTGCACAACGTGGGGCTACTTACATTTACACTGACTCATATGCTGTTTTTAAAGGAGCCACTGAATGGATTGGACACTGGGCAGCCAATGATTGGCAGGTGAATAGAGTCCCAATCTGGGAGACAGAGAGTTGGAAGCAACTGTTGGAAATGGGAGGACAGAGAACATTGCACATCGGTTGGGTAAAAGGCCATGATCGTTCGAACTCGATCACTGCTCAATTCAACCAACAGGTAGATAGCCTCACGCGGTTGCAGCAAATTGACATTGTAGATGATGGTCGGGAATGGGAACGCTTACTCGAATGGTTACATATTAAGCGTGGCCATACAGGCCGTGCTGATCTGTATCAGGAAGGTCTAGCCCGGGGGTGGCCTGTGTCGGTTAAGCTGTGTGAACAAGTAGTAACCGCCTGTTCACAATGTCGCCTACGACTCAATAAAGATCATCCGAGTAAGGCGCCTCCTTTACACATTCGGGACAAGAAAACATTGTGGCATTCATGGCAAATTGATTATATTGGGCCCTTGAGATCATCAGGTGAGAAAAGATACGTCCTAGTCGGAGTGGAGATTATCTCTGGCCTCGCTATGGCCACCAGCTTCAAATCAGCTACCGGGAACAACACAGTGAAAGGCCTAAAAGGGTGGTTCAGCACACTTCCCCTTCCTGAGGAAATCCAAAGTGATAACGGTTCACACTTTACCGCTACAGTGGTACAAGATTGGGCCAAAGAAGAAGGGATTCGATGGGTATTTCATACTCCCTATTATCCTCAGGCTAATGGCATTGTTGAACGCACCAATGGATTGGTTAAGCGTTTTGCAAAAACTCATGAACCTGGTTGGCATTTGCGATTGGATGATGCCATCTATCAATTAAATAACAGATGGAGTGGAGATGGCTGTCCTAAAATGAAAGCTTTCTGTGTATCTGCTGCTATCATCACTCCAAAAGTTCCCAATGAACCACGAAAATACCTGGGACAATTTCACCCTGGGCAACCTGTGTTAGTGAAAATGCCTCAAATTGGCACAGTACCAATGGTGTTAGCTACTCCCAAAAACCCCCATGCACGGGAAGCCAAAGACTGTTCAGGGAAGATACACCGGATCAGCACCCGGTGGATCTCGCCCTCTTTTTAACCCCGTCGGTCAAATGAGACCGAGCAGATTTTCTTTTCCTTTGTGTCTTACAGGAACCTCGGAAGAACTGTACGTGGACAGACGCATTGGCCTACGCTAACCTCGAGTGTCTCCAGGGAATCCTGACATTGATCCTGGCAATAATATTATTTTTGTTATGTATGGCCATCTGGAGGCCTAAATTTTAGAATGACGAATTGGCAGATGGAATTGATGCTATTCAGTTTTATCTTTTTACTCCCTGTTGTTTGTAGTCAAAGAGACCCAGAATGGCCGTGGTCTCAAGCTTATGTAAAACACAATGCGATGGCAGGAACAGGAAAAGGAAAATTGAGCCTGGCCACTGTAGTCCTACATGAAAATGAGGTGTTTTCAAAACATGAGATAGATCAAAGCATAGATAAAGTCGAACCTGACTCAACTCCACAGACTAGTCTGGTTCCACTGCCACTATCTGAAACCCCCGATAATGACACCTTATTGAGCGGACTTAAGAATCTGCCCCTTGATGATGAGCTTTGGGATAATGCACTGTCACGATACACTGCAAGCACTGAGACACTAGAAAACATGAGGGATTTAAATCTCTCCACTCTGGTCATACAAGGAAGTGAAGTATATTCCAGAGATAAATGGAGTTGGAAAGACTCACTCCAAATGGCTAAGCTTGAAGCCGTCCCAGGAAAGAAAATACAAATTAGCTGCCGAGTAATCAATGGGTCTGCTCACCATAGACCAACTGTAATTGAAACCATCCATGTAGACTCTACTAAACCGGACAAATATAACACTGATTGATTGTTACAAAATTATAGAGCCAAACTCAGATTGCTGGCACAACTTCACCTTTATCAAACCTATCATAGTATATTGTATTTGGGGCTACAGGGGCACGGAATTGTTATTTGAATTTATGATTGACTCAAATACATCTGAACCTGTTGAAATGAACCCAAAACCTACACCCCCACAAACTTTCAAGGGTGTAGCTACTCAGCCCTCCATTAGTCTAACTCCTTACACCTTTAACATTGGACCTTATGCCATTAAACACACAGGTCAACAACAAATACCGTTTAACCCAACATATTCCCTCAAACGAGTAGAATTGTCAATGCAGATTAATATCTCTGCGATCAAACCCACCTGCTCACCATTCCTGAGTACATCTTATGCAGGATGGTCAGCATGGTTAGGCCGGCGAACTGTTGACACCTCACAACGACTGAAGAGAGAGGTGACTGGTATCTTAGGAACAGGACTGGGAGTCTTAAATAGTACAGATGCTGAGATACTTGCAAACAAACTAGTCACAACTACTAGTGATCTAGACAAATTAAAACATCCTCTACAGTCCTCTCTATCAGCATTGGGAAATCACCAATGGCTTTTATCGAATATATTGCCTCAGTGGGAGGAAACAGGTGAAAAAGACCATCAGCTGATCACAAATGCACTTGGTACAACCCCAAACAATGTTTCCTTGGCCCTTAGTTGTATCCAAGCCCAACTGTGGATGCAATCTATGACAGCCGCAATTATAAGGGAAGGTGAAGAAGGCACCTTGCCCACTGAAATTCGAAAAGTAATATGGGATAATGCAATTGAGTTTGAGAGAAAATTTCAGTCCTGGTGGTATCTGGTTAATTTCACCTATGATCCCACTGAGAGCAAAGCCACAGCTTTTGTCTTAACGATACGCAATGCCTCAGTATACACCATATACCCAATCATCGCACTGGGGTTGAATCACCATGGAGCTATACTCCATCCGGTAGAGCATAGAGCGTGGGCACAACAAAACGAGAATAAATGGCAAACTGTTGATGTTGAAGCATGCATTTCACGAGATCAACAAGGATTCATTTGTGAGAGTAATACTCTCAAGGCACAAGACATTTGTCTTGACACCAACCAGAATGTTTGTCATTTTGAGATACAACCTGATGAAACCCCAGAAACTGTGCTTGTATATATTGGGAAAGGGTGTGTTTGCATGAGGTCTCCCTGTACTTTTGTATTCGTAGATGACATAGCAGTAGATATAAGTAATAACTCAAATCTTTGTGTTTGTAACTTTACTAACATCATTGGATGTGACTTCAGTTATTCAGCTCCTGTTACGTCTTTTCAATTGCTACAATCTAATTACACATTGATTCGAGATTTGCTGCCTACCCCTATCGGAATGAATCTCTCACTAGTGAGGAAGTTGCTACAACACGATGAATTGAAGCGATTGTTGAAAGAGGCCCAAGAAAATGGACAAAGAACTCTGATTACTGTCCATCATGAGGTTGAAGAAATACACCATGTACTGGAAAGGGTCAAGAGAGACGGTGGACATGAACGGTGGGACACCCTCTTTGGATGGTCACCGACAGCTACAGGACTTTTTAACAAGATGCTCCATCCTGTTGTTGTTCTACTAGTACTCACTGTATTGTGCTTTGCTTTGACAATTGTTTTGCATGTTAGACTTTGGATTATGATGAAACGCTTAACTCGCTTAATCACCCCGCAAGAAGTATTTGCACTTGATATCCCTCGCCATAAGAGGACATGTGATATTCCCCATCAGTATTGATTATCGTGGAGCTTGAGTGACCGTAGTCACGGGGTGGATTATGTGGAATAATTACTAAATTGGCCAAGAATACAAAAATACAGCATTGTTCACACATTAAGGAAAGTCATAAAATCAAGAAATCAAGAGGCTTCTGAGGTAGAATACAGCCACAGCTAGCACACGAAGAATGCAACATCTGTGATTCCCTGCGCGAGGTTGTTTGCGAAACTACACGAGGGATGGAACGGAACACGCTTGTTCCGTGGCCTTCCCTTGTGACGAATAGCAGATATGGGGACGAGATGGTACTACGGAACTGATAAGCGGCCTACACGCTACCCGAGCCAACCTTTCGTCAAATGTTGATGAAATGCTGTCCTTTTGTGCGAACTTTGCTCACCACAATGTACCAAAACACACCTCCATCCCGGAGGCTATCCCGCCCCGAGGTGTGAACACTCCTCCTTGAATACATTAATCATAATAAAAGTATGTATGACTAAAGTCACTCAAACTCCACTTTGAAGATAAAAAAATAATATAAAAATAGCCCAAGAGAGAGGGGATGTCAGGGAAGACACCATCGCGAAGAATTCCACCGCTGATTTCCGGGATCAGTCCGACGGGCTGAGCCTTTCTTCCCCCCCATAGGGACGCCTTTGGGTAAGACTTCGATTACACCGAGCGCTTTCTCGGGGACTTAGAAATTTCTCTAGAGAATCTCTACCCTACGTTTATAGCCAGGCTGTATCGTTTATAATTTTGTCGCGCGTTTGTATACTTAGCAATATCTTTATTTGCACGTGCTTTGCAGACAGTGTATTTATCACCGGCAATCCTAAAGAACCTGTATATCTGTTGTTTAAATAAACTGCACTGTTTAAGTAGCTAGTCGTTCCGCTTTCTCACTGAACGCGACCAAAACTACAGAGAGGCCGTGCTAGTTCAGGAGCACGACTAGACTGAAGGTGCAGTCCACTATTAGTGTATCCAAATCGTAGTAGTTTAATACATATTAAACGCGATTGGACTGATAGTGCTGAATTGGGCATCACTCAGAATTTAAACCTAGCCGCACCTAGCCTCCCACCTCGGTGAGGAGTGTTAGAACGCAAGGGGGTTTATCTTCTGCCAAAACCGCTTGGCCCCGTTTCACGCAACAGAATTTGGCGTAGTCGGCAGGATTGCCATGGATAAACTGCTGCAAAAATATGATTGTGCCCCTTCCCAGGCTGGGAAGGAGTGGGCCCAAAAATTTTGGAAGGATGAAGAGAAAGTGGTGGAACGTATTGAAGAGTGTCGGGTTTCACAGAAGCTCAGAGCGGGGAAAGGCAAGGGTGTGATTTGTGCTGTGTTAGGCGCCTGTTTATCTTGTGCACAACAAGAAGCTAAGGAAACCCCTGCTCCTAATCTGATTTCAGCTGTAGAATATGCAACCCTGAAATCGGAGAATGAGGTGCTGAAGTCATCATTAGCCTTGCAAAAGGAGACAGGAGAAAAATTAAGAACTCACGTCGATAAGCTTGTGAGTGAGAATGAATGTTTAGGAAACCAGAATGCTCAACTTAAAATATTATTAGAAAGGGTGACTGGGCTCTTAGATAAAATGCAGCCCTCGACCCAGGTCCAACAGATTCGTAAGTTAATGTGTTATCCAAATTCCGGAACCCAGACCGGAGATTTTTTGTCTAATAGCGAGAGAGACGAAGAAGATGAGGAGAAAGGACTTTTACTTTGAAATCCCAAGTTTTTCCTTTACTTCCTCTGGTTAAAACTGAAGCTTGCGGGTGATGACGATGATGAAATTCACACCACTGTGCGTACCGTTCCACGGACACCAACCGAGTTAACAAAAATAAGGGAGAAATATTCGAGGCGACCAGAAGAGTCAGCTGTTGAGTACGTGTGGCGAGTTTCTTCTGAAGGGGGGGACAGAATTATGCTGAGTGAGGAAGAAGCAGGAGACTCTTGGGGACCAGGAGTGTTTTTAACCACTAATGCCTGGGGATCATAATTATTCCCTAACTGCTCGAGCAGCCTATTGGGCAGGGGGTATGGATCCGCGAGAGAGGGGGGAGCCGTTAGAGATTAGAGCTACAGGCTACTCTGATCTGTTTGCGGCTGTACGGAAAGCAGCTTGTCTGCAAGCCATGTATGACAGAGAGGAATTTCGGAAATCCCCAATGTCAGCCCCTATCGACCCCGATCGATTAGCCCCTCTCATCCGTGGTCTTCCCGATTGCCTGAAACCGTTCCTTGTTCGTACTCAAGATCGTATACGAGAGGCTCGGGGTGCTCATAGGCGGGGCCGTCGTCACTACATGCCCACCTGGAATGAATATGTTAGATCAATATGGGCGCCGAATGGGCTGGGCCAGCCTAACTAGTGAGAAATCCTCCGAACACCCCGAAAGGTTCGCCAAGTCCGAACTCACACTAAAAACCCTAAATCGGAGGAAAGGTTTAAGCCTGATAAGGACCGGAATGAGTGTGTGGCGTAAAGCCCTACAATTAGGGGTGCCCCGACAATTCTTGCACGGTGTCCCTACGGGAGACCTCCGTACACTAGTCCAATCTCTAACTAGAAAGAATAATGTGGCTGGGGAGAAAAGTCTAACCAGAGAATCCCCAAGTCGTGAGAAAATTGTGCCTTCTGCACCGGAACGTAACTTGATTGATTTGACAGAGTCCCAGCCAAAAAACTCCTATCCCCGGGGAGGCAGTGGAGCCACCCCTGTCCGGCAGGTACTAGCAATTCAATGGCTCTCTCATAAAGACTCCGAACCCGTTATTATCATTCCTGTTGGACCCCGGAAGATATTGGTAAATTTTATTATTGATACTGGAGCCCAAATGTCTGCAATCACTAACGAAACAGCACAACTTCTAGGTATAAATCCCACCCGACGCAGAGTCAACTTCACAGGAATTGATGGTGTGGTAAAAACATGCCCCACTGCAAAAATTAACCTCTGGTTGCCGGGAGAGCAGCGAATGACTAGGGCAGAAGTGTTAGTGGGTGCCTCACATTCTAACCTCCTAGGATTTGACGTGCTGCGTGGGCGAATGTGGAAATTCCCGGATGGAACTGTGTGGAGTTTTGCAGGACGCAAAAAAGGATTAGACACAGTTAAACTGGGCCTATTAGAAACATCTATACCTTTGCCTCCCTCTAAAATTACCAACGTCCGACAGTACCCACTGCCTGCAGCTGCACTTGCAGGAGCAGACGGGGTGGTATCAGATTTAGAAAAAAGAAACATCATTCAGAGGACTCACTCGCCTTATAATTCACCGGTGTGGCCAGTAAAGAAACCAACCGGGCAATGGCGTTTCACAGTAGATTACCGAAAGTTAAACGCCAACGCTGCACCCCTGACCGCTGCGGTTCCGAGTATCGCGGAAATTGTGACAATGATAAAAGGAGCTGCCCATCCTTGGATGGCTGCCTTAGATGTAAAAGACATGTTTTTTATGATTCCCCTCCTTGAGCAAGACAAAGCGCAGTTTGCATTCACGTGGAAAGGAGTCCAATATACCTTTAACCGACTTCCACAAGGATACAAACATTCCCCCACCATTGCTCATAATGCTTTAGCTAAAGCGCTATCAGAGATTCCTGTTTCACAGGGATGTACAGTATACCAATATATTGACGACATCTTAATAGGGGGGGAGAGAGCCAAGAAAGTGTACAAGACATGATGCAAAACATCCGAAAAACATTATCAGATTTGGGATTGGAAATTCCAGACTCAAAATGTCAGGGACCTGCACAGGAAGTTAAATTCCTGGGGGTCTGGTGGATTAAGGGAGCTGCTTCTGTCCCTCAGGATACCCTGAAAAAAATAGAACATGGACAGAATCCTTCCAGCACGAAGGAGTTACAGCAAGTTCTGGGAACTTTAAGTTATTGGCGTAAACACATCCTGGCTTTTCCATCATTGCTCGCCCCCTTTATTGTTTGCTCAAAAAGGTAAATCCTGGGAGTGGACTGAACAACATACTAATGCACTGGATTGCTAATAAAGAGCTAAGGTTATTCCAACAACTTGGCCCCATACATCCAACTGACCCTGTCCATGTAGAATGGGGGTCCAGCGAACATGGTTCTCATTGTAACTTATGGCAAAGGGACCAGCAGGACCGGAGAGACCATTAGAATTTAGCTCTCACTCCTTTAATGATACTGAGAGCAGATATTCAGACCTAGAGAAGGGTTTACTGTCCCTGGTGCGAGCATTGCAACGAGCAGAGCAGATAAGGAGAGAACAGAGCGTGATTGTTCGGGGCCCTTTTCGTCTCCTAGATGTGGTCCGTTAAAGGGACAGCACCACCAGCCGGCATTGCCCAGAAACCCACAGTTCGAAAGTGGTATGCTTATTTAGAAGGCATTAATGATATCATGCCAATCTCTGAAGGTAGTATCAAAGTATCCAAGCTCCAGAAGGATATAGATGGTGCCCTATTGTTCCAATCCCCACCAAACAGACCATCTCCAATCCAAGAAGCACCTCCTCTGAAAGAAGGCAGTGATCTTACAGGAGTGTGGTTTACTGATGCGTCATCTCAACCGTGAGAACAATAAGTGGAAATACAAGGCCGTAGCACTGGAAGTAGCAACGGGGGAAAGAGCAATTGAAACAGGAGAAGGTAGCGCACAAGTAGGGGAACTCAGAGCCGTCCTACTAGCTGCACAACGTGGGCTACTTACATTTACACTGACTCATATGCTGTTTTTAAAGGAGCCACTGAATGGATTGGACACTGGGCAGCCAATGATTGGCAGGTGAATAGAGTCCCAATCTGGGAGACAGAGAGTTGGAAGCAACTGTTGGAAATGGGAGGACAGAGAACATTGCACGTTGGTTGGGTAAAAGGCCATGATCGTTCGAACTCGATCACTGCTCAATTCAACCAACAGGTAGATAGCCTCACGCGGTTGCAGCAAATTGACATTGTAGATGATGGTCGGGAATGGGAACGCTTACTCGAATGGTTACATATTAAGCGTGGCCATACAGGCCGTGCTGATCTGTATCAGGAAGGTCTAGCCCGGGGGTGGCCTGTGTCGGTTAAGCTGTGTGAACAAGTAGTAACCGCCTGTTCACAATGTCGCCTACGACTCAATAAAGATCATCCGAGTAAGGCGCCTCCTTTACACATTCGGGACAAGAAAACATTGTGGCATTCATGGCAAATTGATTATATTGGGCCCTTGAGATCATCAGGTGAGAAAAGATACGTCCTAGTCGGAGTGGAGATTATCTCTGGCCTCGCTATGGCCACCAGCTTCAAATCAGCTACCGGGAACAACACAGTGAAAGGCCTAAAAGGGTGGTTCAGCACACTTCCCCTTCCTGAGGAAATCCAAAGTGATAACGGTTCACACTTTACCGCTACAGTGGTACAAGATTGGGCCAAAGAAGAAGGGATTCGATGGGTATTTCATACTCCCTATTATCCTCAGGCTAATGGCATTGTTGAACGCACCAATGGATTGGTTAAGCGTTTTGCAAAAACTCATGAACCTGGTTGGCATTTGCCATTGGATGATGCCATCTATCAATTAAATAACAGATGGAGTGGAGATGGCTGTCCTAAAATGAAAGCTTTCTGTGTATCTGCTGATATCATCACTCCAAAAGTTCCCAATGAACCACGAAAATACCTAGGACAATTTCACCCTGGGCAACCTGTGTTAGTGAAAATGCCTCAAATTGGCACAGTACCAATGGTGTTAGCTACTCCCAAAAACCCCCATGCACGGGAAGCCAAAGACTGTTCAGGGAAGATACACCGGATCAGCACCCGGTGGATCTCGCCCTCTTTTTAACCCCGTCGGTCAAATGAGACCGAGCAGATTTTCTTTTCCTTTGTGTCTTACAGGAACCTCGGAAGAACTGTACGTGGACAGACGCATTGGCCTACGCTAACCTCGAGTGTCTCCAGGGAATCCTGACATTGATCCTGGCAATAATATTATTTTTGTTATGTATGGCCATCTGGAGGCCTAAATTTTAGAATGACGAATTGGCAGATGGAATTGATGCTATTCAGTTTTATCTTTTTACTCCCTGTTGTTTGTAGTCAAAGAGACCCAGAATGGCCGTGGTCTCAAGCTTATGTAAAACACAATGCGATGGCAGGAACAGGAAAAGGAAAATTGAGCCTGGCCACTGTAGTCCTACATGAAAATGAGGTGTTTTCAAAACATGAGATAGATCAAAGCATAGATAAAGTCGAACCTGACTCAACTCCACAGACTAGTCTGGTTCCACTGCCCACTATCTGAAACCCCCGATAATGACACCTTATTGAGCGGACTTAAGAATCTGCCCCTTGATGATGAGCTTTGGGATAATGCACTGTCACGATACGCTGCAAGCACTGAGACACTAGAAAACATGAGGGATTTAAATCTCTCCACTCTGGTTATACAAGGAAGTGAAGTATATTCCAGAGATAAATGGAGTTGGAAAGACTCACTCCAAATGGCTAAGCTTGAAGGCCGTCCCAGGAAAGAAAATACAAATTAGCTGCCGAGTAAATCAATGGGTCTGCTCACCATAGACCAACTGTAATTGAAACCATCCATGTAGACTCTACTAAACCGGACAAATATAACACTGATTGATTGTTACAAAATTATAGAGCCAAACTCAGATTGCTGGCACAACTTCACCTTTATCAAACCTATCATAGTATATTGTATTTGGGGCTACAGGGGCACGGAATTGTTATTTGAATTTATGATTGACTCAAATACATCTGAACCTGTTGAAATGAACCCAAAACCTACACCCCCACAAACTTTCAAGGGTGTAGCTACTCAGCCCTCCATTAGTCTAACTCCTTACACCTTTAACATTGGCCCTTATGCCATTAAACACACAGGTCAACAACAAATACCGTTTAACCCAACATATTCCCTCAAACGAGTAGAATTGTCAATGCAGATTAATATCTCTGCGATCAAACCCACCTGCTCACCATTCCTGAGTACATCTTATGCAGGATGGTCAGCATGGTTAGGCCGGCGAACTGTTGACACCTCACAACGACTGAAGAGAGAGGTGACTGGTATCTTAGGAACAGGACTGGGAGTCTTAAATAGTATAGATGCTGAGATACTTGCAAACAAACTAGTCACAACTACTAGTGATCTAGACAAATTAAAACATCCTCTACAGTCCTCTCTATCAGCATTGGGAATCACCAATGGCTTTTATCGAATATATTGCCTCAGTGGGAGGAAACAGTGAAAAAGACCATCAGCTGATCACAAATGCACTTGGTACAACCCAAAACAATGTTTCCTTGGCCCTTAGTTGTATCCAAGCCCAACTGTGGATGCAATCTATGACAGCCGCAATTATAAGGGAAGGTGAAGAAGGCACCTTGCCCACTGAAATTCGAAAAGTAATATGGGATAATGCAATTGAGTTTGAGAGAAAATTTCAATCCTGGTGGTATCTGGGTTAATTTCACCTATGATCCCACTGAGAGCAAAGCCACAGCTTTTGTCTTAACGATACGCAATGCCTCAGTATACACCATATACCCAATCATCGCACTGGGGTTGAATCACCATGGAGCTATACTCCATCCGGTAGAGCATAGAGTGTGGGCACAACAAAACGAGAATAAATGGCAAACTGTTGATGTTGAAGCATGCATTTCACGAGATCAACAAGGATTCATTTGTGAGAGTAATACTCAAGGCACAAGACATTTGTCTTGACACCAACCAGAATGTTTGTCATTTTGAGATACAACCTGATGAAACCCCAGAAACTGTGCTTGTATATATTGGGAAAGGGTGTGTTTGCATGAGGTCTCCCTGTACTTTTGTATTCGTAGATGACATAGCAGTAGATATAAGTAATAACTCAAATCTTTGTGTTTGTAACTTTACTAACATCATTGGATGTGACTTCAGTTATTCAGCTCCTGTTACGTCTTTTCAATTGCTACAATCTAATTACACATTGATTCGAGATTTGCTGCCTACCCCCTATCGGAATGAATCTCTCACTAGTGAGGAAGTTGCTACAACACGATGAATTGAAGCGATTGTTGAAAGAGGCCCAAGAAAATGGACAAAGAACTCTGATTACTGTCCATCATGATGTTGAAGAAATACACCATGTACTGGAAAGGGTCAAGAGAGACGGTGGACATGAATGGCGGGACACCCTCTTTGGATGGTCACCGACAGCTACAGGACTTTTTAACAAGATGCTCCATCCTGTTGTTGTTCTACTAGTACTCACTGTATTGTGCTTTGCTTTGACAATTTGTTTTGCATGTTAGACTTTGGATTATGATGAAACGCTTAACTCGCTTAATCACCCCGCAAGAAGTATTTGCACTTGATATCCCTCGCCATAAGAGGACATGTGATATTCCCCATCAGTATTGATTATCGTGGAGCTTGAGTGACTGTAGTCACGGGGTGGATTATGTGGAATAATTACTAAATTGGCCAAGAATACAAAAATACAGCATTGTTCACACATTAAGGAAAGTCATAAAATCAAGAGGCTTCTGAGGTAGAATACAGCCACAGCTAGCACACGAAGAATGCAACATCTGTGATTCCCTGCGCGAGGTTTGTTTGCGAAACTACACGAGGGATGGAACGGAACACGCTTGTTCCGTGGCCTTCCCTTGTGACGAATAGCAGATATGGGGACGAGATGGTACTACGGAACTGATAAGCGGCCTACACGCTACCCGAGCCAACCTTTCGTCAAATGTTGATGAAATGCTGTCCTTTTGTGCGAACTTTGCTCACCACAATGTACCAAAACACACCTCCATCCCGGAGGCTATCCGCCCCCGAGGTGTGAACACTCCTCCTTGAATACATTAATCATAATAAAAGTATGTATGACTAAAGTCACTCAAACTCCACTTTGAAGATAAAAAAATAATATAAAAATAGCCCAAGAGAGAGGGGATGTCAGGGAAGACACCATCGCGAAGAATTCCACCGCTGATTTCCGGGATCAGTCGACGGGCTGAGCCTTTCTTCCCCCCCATAGGGACGCCTTTGGGTAAGACTTCGATTACACCGAGCGCTTTCTCGGGACTTAGAAATTTCTCTAGAGAATCTCTACCCTACGTTTATAGCCAGGCTGTATCGTTTATAATTTTGTCGCGCGTTTGTATACTTAGCAATATCTTTATTTGCACGTGCTTTGCAGACAGTGTATTTATCACCGGCAATCCTAAAGAACCTGTATATCTGTTGTTTAAATAAACTGCACTGTTTAAGTAGCTAGTCGTTCGCTTTCTCACTGAACGCGACCAAAACTACAGAGAGGCCGTGCTAGTTCAGGAGCCACGACTAGACTGAAGGTGCAGTCCACTATTAGTGTATCCAAATCGTAGTAGTTTAATACATATTAAACGCGATTGGACTGATAGTGCTGAATTGGGCATCACTCAGAATTTAAACCTAGCCGCACCTAGCCTCCCACCTCGGTGAGGAGTGTTAGAACGCAAGGGGGTTTATCTTCTGCCAAAACCGCTTGGCCCCGTTTCACGCAACAGAATTTGGCGTAGTCGGCAGGATTGCCATGGATAAACTGCTGCAAAAATATGATTGTGCCCCTTCCCAGGCTGGGAAGGAGTGGGCCCAAAAATTTTGGAAGGATGAAGAGAAAGTGGTGGAACGTATTGAAGAGTGTCGGGTTTCACAGAAGCTCAGAGCGGGGAAAGGCAAGGGTGTGATTTGTGCTGCGTTAGGCGCCTGTTTATCTTGTGCACAACAGAAGCTAGAGAAACCCCTGCTCCTAATCTGATTTCAGCTGTAGAATATGCAACCCTGAAATCGGAGAATGAGGTGCTGAAGTCATCATTAGCCTTGCAAAAGGAGACAGGAGAAAAATTAAGAACTCACGTCGATAAGCTTGTGAGTGAGAATGAATGTTTAGGAAACCGAAATGCTCAACTTAAAATATTATTAGAAAGGGTGACTGGGCTCTTAGATAAAATGCAGCCCTCTGACCCAGGTCCAACAGATTCGTAAGTTAATGTGTTATCCCAAATTCCGGAACCAGACCGGAGATTTTTTGTCTAATAGTGAGGATGACGAAGAAGATGAGGAGGAAAGGACTTTTACTTGAAATCCCAAGTTTTTCCTTTACGTCCTCTGGTTAAAACTGAAGCTGCGGTTGATGACGATGATGAAATTCACACCACTGTGCGTACCGTTCCACGGACACCAACCGAGTTAACAAAAATAAGGGAGAAATATTCGAGGCGACCAGAAGAGTCAGCTGTTGAGTACGTGTGGCGAGTTTCTTCTGAAGGGGGGGACAGAATTATGCTGAGTGAGGAAGAAGCAGGAGACTCTTGGGGACCAGGAGTGTTTTTAACCACTATGCCCTGGGGATCATAATTATTCCCTAACTGCTCGAGCAGCCTATTGGGCAGGGGGTATGGATCCGCGAGAGAGGGGGGAGCCGTTAGAGATTAGAGCTACAGGCTACTCTGATCTGTTTGCGGCTGTACGAAAGCAGCTTGTCTGCAAGCCATGTATGACAGAGAGGAATTCGGAAATCCCCAATGTCAGCCCCTATCGACCCCGATCGATTAGCCCCTCTCATCCGTGGTCTTCCCGATTGCCTGAAACCGTTCCTTGTTCGTACTCAAGATCGTATACGAGAGGCTCGGGGTGCTCATAGGCGGGGCCGTCGTCACTACATGCCCACCTGGAATGAATATGTACAGGAAATAGATCAATATGGGCGCCGAATGGGCTGGGCCAGCCTAACTAGTGAGAAATCCTCCGAACACCCCCGAAAGGTTCGCCAAGTCCGAACTCACACTAAAAACCCTAAATCGGAGGAAAGGTTTAAGCCTGATAAGGACCGGAATGAGTTGTGGCGTAAAGCCCTACAATTAGGGGTGCCCCGACAATTCTTGCACGGTGTCCCTACGGGAGACCTCCGTACACTAGTCCAATCTCTAACTAGAAAGAATAATGTGGCTGGGGAGAAAAGTCTAACCAGAGAATCCCCAAGTCGTGAGAAAATTGTGCCTTCTGCACCGGAACGTAACTTGATTGATTTGACAGAGTCCCAGCCAAAAAACTCCTATCCCCGGGGAGGGCAGTGAGCCACCCTGTCCGGCAGGTACTAGCAATTCAATGGCTCTCTCATAAAGACTCCGAACCCGTTATTATCATTCCTGTTGGACCCCGGAAGATTATTGGTAAATTTTATTATTGATACTGGAGCCCAAATGTCTGCAATCACTAACGAAACAGCACAACTTCTAGGTATAAATCCCACCCGACGCAGAGTCAACTTCACAGGAATTGATGGTGTGGTAAAAAACATGCCCCACTGCAAATAATTAAACCTCTGGTTGCCGGGAGAGCAGCGAATGACTAGGGCAGAAGTGTTAGTGGGTGCCTCACATTCTAACCTCCTAGGATTTGACGTGCTGCGTGGGCGAATGTGGAAATTCCCGGATGGAACTGCGTGGAGTTTTGCAGGACGCAAAAAAGGATTAGACACAGTTAAACTGGGCCTATTAGAAACATCTATACCTTTGCCTCCCTCCTAAAAATTACCAACGTCCGACAGTACCCACTGCCTGCAGCTGCACTTGCAGGAGCAGACGGGGTGGTATCAGATTTAGAAAAAAGAAACATCATTAAGAGGACTCACTCGCCTTATAATTCACCGGTGTGGCCAGTAAAGAAACCAACCGGGCAATGGCGTTTCACAGTAGATTACCGAAAGTTAAACGCCAACGCTGCACCCTGACCGCTGCGGTTCCGAGTATCGCGGAAATTGTGACAATGATAAAAGGAGCTGCCCATCCTTGGATGGCTGCCTTAGATGTAAAAGACATGTTTTTTATGATTCCCTCCTTGAGCAAGACAAAGCGCAGTTTGCATTCACGTGGAAAGGAGTCCAATATACCTTTAACCGACTTCCACAAGGATACAAACATTCCCCCACCATTGCTCATAATGCTTTAGCTAAAGCGCTATCAGAGATTCCTGTTTCACAGGGATGTACAGTATACCAATATATTGACGACATCTTAATAGGGGGGAGAGAGCCAAGAAAGTGTACAAGACATGATGCAAAACATCCGAAAAACATTATCAGATTTGGGATTGGAAATTCCAGACTCAAAATGTCAGGGACCTGCACAGGAAGTTAAATTCCTGGGGTCTGGTAGATTAAGGGAGCTGCTTCTGTCCCTCAGGATACCCTGAAAAAAATAGAACATGGACAGAATCCTTCCAGCACGAAGGAGTTACAGCAAGTTCTGGGAACTTTAAGTTATTGGCGTAAACACATCCCTGGCTTTTCCATCATTGCTCGCCCCCTTTTATTGTTTGCTCAAAAAAGGTAAATCCTGGGAGTGGACTGAACAACATACTAATGCACTGGAATTGCTAATAAAAGAGCTAAGGTTATTCCAACAACTTGGCCCCATACATCCAACTGACCCTGTCCATGTAGAATGGGGGTCCAGCGACATGGTTCTCATTGTAACTTATGGCAAAAGGGACCAGCAGGACCGGAGAGACCATTAGAATTTAGCTCTCACTCCTTTAATGATACTGAGAGCAGATATTCAGACCTAGAGAAGGGTTTACTGTCCCTGGTGCGAGCATTGCACGAGCAGAGCAGATAAGGAGAGAACAGAGCGTGATTGTTCGGGGCCCTTTTCGTCTCCTAGATGTGGTCCGTAAAGGGACAGCACCACCAGCCGGCATTGCCCAGAAACCCACAGTTCGAAAGTGGTATGCTTATTTAGAAGGCATTAATGATATCATGCCAATCTCTGAAGGTAGTATCAAAGTATCCAAGCTCCAGAAGGATATAGATGGTGCCCTATTGTTCCAATCCCCACCAAACAGACCATCTCCAATCCAAGAAGCACCTCCTCTGAAAGAAGGCAGTGATCTTACAGGAGTGTGGTTTACTGATGCGTCATCTCACCGTGAGAACAATAAGTGGAAATACAAGGCCGTAGCACTGGAAGTAGGCAACGGGGGAAAGAGCAATTGAAACAGGAGAAGGTAGCGCACAAGTAGGGGAACTCAGAGCCGTCCTACTAGCTGCACAACGTGGGGCTACTTACATTTACACTGACTCATATGCTGTTTTTAAAGGAGCCACTGAATGGATTGGACACTGGGCAGCCAATGATTGGCAGGTGAATAGAGTCCCAATCTGGGAGACAGAGAGTTGGAAGCCAACTGTTGGAAATGGGAGGACAGAGAACATTGCACGTTGGTTGGGTAAAAGGCCATGATCGTTCGAACTCGATCACTGCTCAATTCAACCAACAGGTAGATAGCCTCACGCGGTTGCAGCAAATTGACATTGTAGATGATGGTCGGGAATGGGAACGCTTACTCGAATGGTTACATATTAAGCGTGGCCATACAGGCCGTGCTGATCTGTATCAGGAAGGTCTAGCCCGGGGGTGGCCTGTGTCGGTTAAGCTGTGTGAACAAGTAGTAACCGCCTGTTCACAATGTCGCCTACGACTCAATAAAGATCATCCGAGTAAGGCGCCTCCTTTACACATTCGGGACAAGAAAACATTGTGGCATTCATGGCAAATTGATTATATTGGGCCCTTGAGATCATCAGGTGAGGAAAAGATTACGTCCTAGTCGGAGTGGAGATTATCTCTGGCCTCGCTATGGCCACCAGCTTCAAATCAGCTACCGGGAACAACACAGTGAAAGGCCTAAAAGGGTGGTTCAGCACACTTCCCCTTCCTGAGGAAATCCAAAGTGATAACGGTTCACACTTTACCGCTACAGTGGTACAAGATTGGGCCAAAGAAGAAGGGATTTCGATGGGTATTTCATACTCCCTATTATCCTCAGGCTAATGGCATTGTTGAACGCACCAATGGAAGCGTTTTGCAAAAACTCATGAACCTGGTTGGCATTTGCCATTGGATGATGCCATCTATCAATTAAATAACAGATGGAGTGGAGATGGCTGTCCTAAAATGAAAGCTTTCTGTGTATCTGCTGATATCATCACTCCAAAAGTTCCCAATGAACCACGAAAATACCTGGGACAATTTCACCCTGGGCAACCTGTGTTAGTGAAAATGCCTCAAATTGGCACAGTACCAATGGTGTTAGCTACTCCCAAAAACCCCCATGCACGGGAAGCCAAAGACTGTTCAGGGAAGATACACCGGATCAGCACCCGGTGGATCTCGCCCTCTTTTTAACCCCGTCGGTCAAATGAGACCGAGCAGATTTTCTTTTCCTTTGTGTCTTACAGGAACCTCGGAAGAACTGTACGTGGACAGACGCATTGGCCTACGCTAACCTCGAGTGTCTCCAGGGAATCCTGACATTGATCCTGGCAATAATATTATTTTTGTTATGTATGGCCATCTGGAGGCCTAAATTTTAGAATGACGAATTGGCAGATGGAATTGATGCTATTCAGTTTTATCTTTTTACTCCCTGTTGTTTGTAGTCAAAGAGACCCAGAATGGCCGTGGTCTCAAGCTTATGTAAAACACAATGCGATGGCAGGAACAGGAAAAGGAAAATTGAGCCTGGCCACTGTAGTCCTACATGAAAATGAGGTGTTTTCAAAACATGAGATAGATCAAAGCATAGATAAAGTCGAACCTGACTCAACTCCACAGACTAGTCTGGTTCCACTGCCACTATCTGAAACCCCCGATAATGACACCTTATTGAGCGGACTTAAGAATCTGCCCCTTGATGATGAGCTTTGGGATAATGCACTGTCACGATACACTGCAAGCACTGAGACACTAGAAAACATGAGGGATTTAAATCTCTCCACTCTGGTTATACAAGGAAGTGAAGTATATTCCAGAGATAAATGGAGTTGGAAAGACTCACTCCAAATGGCTAAGCTTGAAGCCGTCCCAGGAAAGAAAATACAAATTAGCTGCCGAGTAATCAATGGGTCTGCTCACCATAGACCAACTGTAATTGAAACCATCCATGTAGACTCTACTAAACCGGACAAATATAACACTGATTGATTGTTACAAAATTATAGAGCCAAACTCAGATTGCTGGCACAACTTCACCTTTATCAAACCTATCATAGTATATTGTATTTGGGGCTACAGGGGCACGGAATTGTTATTTGAATTTATGATTGACTCAAATACATCTGAACCTGTTGAAATGAACCCAAAACCTACACCCCCACAAACTTTCAAGGGTGTAGCTACTCAGCCCTCCATTAGTCTAACTCCTTACACCTTTAACATTGGCCCTTATGCCATTAAACACACAGGTCAACAACAAATACCGTTTAACCCAACATATTCCCTCAAACGAGTAGAATTGTCAATGCAGATTAATATCTCTGCGATCAAACCCACCTGCTCACCATTCCTGAGTACATCTTATGCAGGATGGTCAGCATGGTTAGGCCGGCGAACTGTTGACACCTCACAACGACTGAAGAGAGAGGTGACTGGTATCTTAGGAACAGGACTGGGAGTCTTAAATAGTACAGATGCTGAGATACTTGCAAACAAACTAGTCACAACTACTAGTGATCTAGACAAATTAAAACATCCTCTACAGTCCTCTCTATCAGCATTGGGAAATCACCAATGGCTTTTATCGAATATATTGCCTCAGTGGGAGGAAACAGGTGAAAAAGACCATCAGCTGATCACAAATGCACTTGGTACAACCCAAAACAATGTTTCCTTGGCCCTTAGTTGTATCCAAGCCCAACTGTGGATGCAATCTATGACAGCCGCAATTATAAGGGAAGGTGAAGAAGGCACCTTGCCCACTGAAATTCGAAAAGTAATATGGGATAATGCAATTGAGTTTGAGAGAAAATTTCAATCCTGGTGGTATCTGGTTAATTTCACCTATGATCCCACTGAGAGCAAAGCCACAGCTTTTGTCTTAACGATACGCAATGCCTCAGTATACACCATATACCCAATCATCGCACTGGGGTTGAATCACCATGGAGCTATACTCCATCCGGTAGAGCATAGAGTGTGGGCACAACAAAACGAGAATAAATGGCAAACTGTTGATGTTGAAGCATGCATTTCACGAGATCAACAAGGATTCATTTGTGAGAGTAATACTCTCAAGGCACAAGACATTTGTCTTGACACCAACCAGAATGTTTGTCATTTTGAGATACAACCTGATGAAACCCCAGAAACTGTGCTTGTATATATTGGGAAAGGGTGTGTTTGCATGAGGTCTCCCTGTACTTTTGTATTCGTAGATGACATAGCAGTAGATATAAGTAATAACTCAAATCTTTGTGTTTGTAACTTTACTAACATCATTGGATGTGACTTCAGTTATTCAGCTCCTGTTACGTCTTTTCAATTGCTACAATCTAATTACACATTGATTCGAGATTTGCTGCCTACCCCTATCGGAATGAATCTCTCACTAGTGAGGAAGTTGCTACAACACGATGAATTGAAGCGATTGTTGAAAGAGGCCCAAGAAAATGGACAAAGAACTCTGATTACTGTCCATCATGATGTTGAAGAAATACACCATGTACTGGAAAGGGTCAAGAGAGACGGTGGACATGAATGGTGGGACACCCTCTTTGGATGGTCACCGACAGCTACAGGACTTTTTAACAAGATGCTCCATCCTGTTGTTGTTCTACTAGTACTCACTGTATTGTGCTTTGCTTTGACAATTGTTTTGCATGTTAGACTTTGGATTATGATGAAACGCTTAACTCGCTTAATCACCCCGCAAGAAGTATTTGCACTTGATATCCCTCGCCATAAGAGGACATGTGATATTCCCCATCAGTATTGATTATCGTGGAGCTTGAGTGACTGTAGTCACGGGGTGGATTATGTGGAATAATTACTAAATTGGCCAAGAATACAAAAATACAGCATTGTTCACACATTAAGGAAAGTCATAAAATCAAGAGGCTTCTGAGGTAGAATACAGCCACAGCTAGCACACGAAGAATGCAACATCTGTGATTCCCTGCGCGAGGTTGTTTGCGAAACTACACGAGGGATGGAACGGAACACGCTTGTTCCGTGGCCTTCCCTTGTGACGAATAGCAGATATGGGGACGAGATGGTACTACGGAACTGATAAGCGGCCTACACGCTACCCGAGCCAACATTTCGTCAAATGTTGATGAAATGCTGTCCTTTTGTGCGAACTTTGCTCACCACAATGTACCAAAACACACCTCCATCCCGGAGGCTATCCGCCCCCGAGGTGTGAACACTCCTCCTTGAATACATTAATCATAATAAAAGTATGTATGACTAAAGTCACTCAAACTCCACTTTGAAGATAAAAAAATAATATAAAAATAGCCCAAGAGAGAGGGGATGTCAGG